>NW_027521070.1:40788-132854 GCF_052094955.1 Ictidomys tridecemlineatus | reverse complement strand
TGTACTGCAGTCTCCAACCACTGCTCTCTCTAAGAGTACTTCTGGACCCCAATCTCCTACCTCTCCTAACTGCAACAGTCCTTCTACACCCCAGTCTAAAACTTCTGCTGTCTGCAACAGTCCTTCTGCACCCCAGTCTCCAAGCTCTGCTCTCTGCTATGATCCTTCTGCAACTCAGTCTTCAAACTCTACTCTTTGTAACAGTGCTTCTGCACCTCAGTCTCAAACCTCTGCTCACTGTAAGATCATTTTGAAACCCAATGTCCAAACTCTGCTCTCTGTAACACTCCTGGTGCACCCCAGTCTCAAAGCTCTGCTCTTTGTAACAGGGTTTCTTCACCCCAGTCTCCAAACTCTGCTCTTTGTATCTGTCCTTTTGGAAACCATCTCCAACCTCTACTCTCTGCAACAATCCATCTGCACCCTGTCTCCAAACTATGCTCGCTGCAACAGTCCATGTGCACTTAGTCTCCAACAAGTGCTCTCTGCAACAGATCTTCTGTACCTCAGTCGGAAAACTCTGCTCTCTGCAACAATCCTTCTGCACCCCAGTCTCCAAACTCTGCTCTCTGTAACAGTCCTTCTGTACATCAGTCTCCAACCTCTTCTTTCTGTAAGACTTTTTTAAAACCAGTTTGCAAACTCTGCTCACTGAAACACTCCTGTACCCAAGTCTCCAATCTCTGCTGTCTGTAACAGGCCTTCTGCACCCCAGTCTCCAATCACTGCTTTCTGTAAGAGGCATTCATCAACCCAGGCTCCAACAGCTACTCTCTGTAATGATGCTTGTGCACCCCAGTCTCCAACCACTTCTCTCTGCAACAGTTCTTCTGCACCCCAGTCTCCAACCTCTGCTCTGTGTAAGATTTTTCTGCATACAAGTCTCCAACCTCTGCTTGCTGTAACAATAATTCTGGACCTCAGTCTCCAAAGTCTGGTCTCTGCAAAGGTGCTTCTGCACCCTAGTCTCCAACCTCTGTTCTCTGCAAGAGTCGTTCTGCACCCGAGTCTTTAATCTCTGCTCTTTATAGCAGTCCTTCTGTACTGGAGTCTCCAACCTCTGCTCTCTTTATCTGTTCTTCTGTACCCCAGTCTCCAACATCTGCTTTCTCTATAAGTCCTCCTGCACCCCAGTCTCCAACCTCTGCTCTCTTTAACAGTCTTTCTGCACCTCAATCTCCAACTTCTGTTCTCTGCAACAGCCTTTCTGTACCACAGTCTTTAACCTCTGCTCTCTGTAACATTCCTTCTGTACTGCAGTCTCCAACCTCTGCTCTCTGTAACGATCCTTCTGCACCCATGTCTCCAAACTCTGCTTTCATTTCCAATCCTTCTGCACCCCAGTCTCCAACCTCTGCTATCTGAAACAGTCTTCTGCACCTAAGTCTCTAAATTCTGCTCTCTTCAAAAGTCCTTCTGCACCCATGTCTCCAAAACCTTCGGCCTGAAACAGTCCTTCTTCACCCCACTTTTCAACCTCTGCTATCTGCACAGTTTTTCTGCACCCCAGTCTCCAAACTCTGCTCTCTGTAATAGTCCTTCTGCACCTCAGTCTCCAAATTCTGCTCTCTGCAACATTCCTTCTGCACCCAAATTTCCAACTCTGCTCTCAGCAATAGTCCTTCTACAGCCCAGTCTTCAACCTCTGCTCTGTATAACAGTCCTTCTGCACACCAGTCTCCAACCTCTGCTCTCTGTAACAGTCCTTCTGCACCATATTCTCCAACCTCTGCTCTCTGTTACAGTCTTTGTATACCGCAGTCTCCAACCTCTGCTCTCTGAAACGGTCCCTGTGCACCCCAATTTCCAACCTTTGTTTCTGTAACAGTCCTTCTGCAACTCAGTCACCAAACTCTGCTTTCTATAACCGTCTTTCTGCACCTCAGTCTCCATCTTTTGCTCTCTGTAACAGTCCTTCTGCACCTCAGGCTGAAACCTCTATTCTCTGCACGATCCTTCTGCACTCCAGTCTCCAACCACTGCTCTCTGTAACTTTTGTCCTGCACCTCAGTCACCAACCTCTGCTCTCTGTAAGATCCTTCTGCAACCCAGCCTCAAAACTCTGCTCTCTCTAACAGTCTTTCTGCAACCCAGCCTCAAATGTCTGCTCTCTATAACAGTCCTTCTGCATCCCAGTCTCCAATCTCTGCTCTCTGTAGCAGGCATTCTGCACCCCAGTCTCCAAACTCTGCTCTCTGACACAGTCCTTCTGCACGCCAGTCTCCAACCTCTGCTCTCTTTAACGGACCTTCTGCACCCTAGGCTCCCACCTCAGCTTTCTGTATCATAACTCTTCACTCCAATTTCCAACATCTTCTCTGTGTAACACTCCTTCTGCATCTCAGTCTCCAAACTCTTCTCTTTGCAACAGTCCTTCTGCACCCCAGTCTCCAACCTCTGCTCTCTGCAACATTCCTTCTGCACCCCAGTCTTTAACCTGTTCTCTCTGAAACAGTCCTTCTGCACCCCAGTCTCCCACCTCTGCTCTCTGTAACTATCCTTCTGCAGCCCAATCTCCAACTCTGCTCTCTGCAACGATTCTTCTGCAACTCCGTCTCCAACTTCTGCTGTCTTCAACGATCCTTCTGCATCTCACTTTTCAAACTATGCTCTCTGTAACAATTTTTGTGCACCTCAGTCTCGAACCTGTGCTCTCTGCAACCGTTTTTCTGCACCCCAGTCTCCAACCTCTGCTCTCTGCAACGATCTTCTGCACCCCAGTCTCCAACGTCTCCTCTCCTTAACACTTCTTCTGCACCCCAGTCTCCAACCTTTGTTCTCTGTAAGGTTCTTCTGTACTCCAGTTTTAAAACTCTGCTCTCTGTAACATTCCTTCTCCAACCCAGTCTCCAACCTCTGCTTTCTTCAACGGTCCTGCTGCAACCCAGTCTCCAACCTCTGTTCTCTGAAACAGTTCTTCTGCTCCCCAATTTCTAATCTCTGCTCTCTGTAACAGTCCTTCTGTACCACAGTCTCCAACTTCTGCACTCTGTAATGGTCCTTCTTCACCCTAGTCTCCAAACTCTGATTTCTGTATCAGTCCTTCTGGACCACAGTCTCCAAACTCTTCTCTCTGTTACAGTCCTTCTGCACCTCAGTCTCCAAACTCTGCTTTCTGTAAGATCCTTCTGCAACCAAGTCTCCAAACTCTGCTCTCTGTAACAGTCTTTCTGCACACCAGTCGCCAACCTCTGCTCTCTGCAACATTCCTTCTGTACCCCAGTCTTTAACCTGTTCTCTCTGAAACAGTCCTTCTGCACCCCAGTCTCCCACCTCTGCTCTCTGTAACGATCCTTCTGCAGCCCAGTCTCCACCTCTGCTCTCTGCAACGATTCCTCTGCAACTCCGTCTTCAACTTCTGCTGTCTTCAACAATCCTTCTGCACCTCACTTTTCAAACTATGCTTTCTGTAACAATTTTTGTGCACCTCAGTCTCCAACCTGTGCCCTCTGCAACCGTCCTTATGCACTCCAGTCTTTAACCTCTGCTCTCTGCAACGATCCTTCTGCACCCCAGTCTCCAACGTCTCCTCTCCTTAACACTCCTTCTGCACCCCAGTCTCCAACCTTTGTTCTCTATAAGGTTCTTCTGCACTCCAGATTTAAACTCTGCTCTCTGTAACATTCCTTCTCCAACCCAGTCTCCAACCTCTGCTTTCTTCAACGGTCCTGCTGCAACCAAGTCTCCAACCTCTGTTCTCTGAAACAGTTCTTCTGCTCCCCAATTTCTAATCTCTGCTCTCTGTAACAGTCCTTCTGTACCACAGTCTCCAACTTCTGCACTCTGTATTGGTCCTTCTTCACCCTAGTCTCCAACCTCTGATTTCTGTATCAGTCCTTCTGCACCACAGTCTCCAAACTCTTCTCTCTGTTACAGTCCTTCTGCACCTTAGTCTCCAAACTCTGCTTTCTGTAAGATCCTTCTGCAAACAAGTCTCCAAACTCTGCTCTCTGAAAAAGTCCTTCTGCACACCAGTCTCGAACCTCTGTTCTCTTCAATGATCCGTCTTCACACCAGTCTCCAACTACTGCTCATTGCAACAGTCATTCTACACCCCAGTCTCCAACATCTGCTCTCTGCAACAGTCCTTCTGCACCTCAGTCTGAAAACTCTGCTCTCTGTAACGATTCTTGTGCACCCCAGTCTCCAAACTCTGCTTTCTGTAACAGTCCTTCTGAACATCAGTCTCCAACTTCTGCTCTCTGCAACAGTTCTTCTGCACCCCAGTCTTTAACATCTACTCTCTGAAACAGTCCTTCTGCAACCCTGTTGAAATGCAGAAGAATGAGACCTGAACTATCGCTCACCCTGCAAAAAATCAATTCAAAATGCATTAAAGACCCAGGCACTAGACCAGATATTATGCAGTTTCTAGAAAAAACAAAATAAATACTCCAACCTACAGGCAGAGGTAATGACTTCCTCAATAGGA
The DNA here is from genome assembly GCF_052094955.1 of Ictidomys tridecemlineatus. Taxonomy (NCBI): domain Eukaryota; kingdom Metazoa; phylum Chordata; class Mammalia; order Rodentia; family Sciuridae; genus Ictidomys; species Ictidomys tridecemlineatus. Next base: position 128,422 of record NW_027521070.1, on the reverse strand, counting down.
TGCCAAAGCTCAGGAGATAATACCAAAAGTTAGCTAATAGGATAGCATCAAATTAAGAAGGTTCTGCACAGCAAAGGAGACAATTAGAATATGAAGAGAGAACCTATGGAAAAGGAGAAAATCTTTATGAGGTGCTCTTCTAAAAGAGGATGAATATTCAGAATATTAATAAAGAACTCAAAAAACTTAATATCAAACCCACAATTATTAAATAACCCAATTATCAAATAACCCAATTACCAAATGGGAAACTAAATGAACTAAACAGACACGTCTTAGAAGAAAATATGTGAGTGGCCAACAAATATATATAAATACTTGCAAGTCAAGACTACCCTGAGATTTCATCTCACTTCAGTGACAAAGGCAACCACCAATAATACAAACATAAAGGAGTGTGACAAGGAGAGAATTGGAGAGAAAAGGAGCACTCTGACCCTGTTGGTGGGCATGTAAATCAGCACAACCACCACGGAAATCAGGATGGAGGCTCCTCAGAAGTCACCATAGACTACCCTGCGACCCAGCACTACCTCTGCTTGGTATTTATCAGAGAGGATCGAAGTCATCATACTATAATGACACATACATGCCCATGAACCAGCCGAGGTGACATCAGTGGACGAATGGATAAAGAACATCTGGTATATGCACACTGGAATTTCATTCAGCCATAAAGAAGAACGAAATTATGTCATGCTGGAAGATGGATGGATCTTCAGAACATTAAGGGAAATAAGCAACTCATAAACTCATCATGAAACTCATCATGAAAGGTGAAGGAAGATTAGTAGAGTCAAGACACCAGGGGAGGAGGTGAGGAAAAGAGAAATATTGGAATTATATTGGCCAAAGTTCACGGTTATTTTGTGTGCATGTTCAAATATGTGTCAGCAAATCCCACCATTATGGACCACTACAATGCACCAATGAAGTGAGAAAAGAAGAGTTTCACATTACATGGGACAAGCACTATTCTAGGAGGGTGCCCATTTTTTCCCATCTATAAATACCACGATCATTTACCACTGTCAAAAATCTCTACAGATTCAAATGTTCTTATCACTTCTCCACCACATGGCCTCTTCTACTTCAGTGTCCCCTTATTCCCACTGAAATCAAAGAGCCCGTTTCAACGATGCCATCTGTTCATGTCTTCCCAGGCTGCCGAGGACAGTGGCTGCGGGTTCCACAAGGATCTTGTGCTGCCTTCTGAACGCATGTCCACGAGGCCTTGGCGAAGGCTGGTGCTCCAGGCCCTCCTACAGATCCAGCTGTGAGGCCAGGGAAGGGGTCACATAACACGCCATCCAACACCTTATTTATTTCTGATCACCATCCTCTCCAGTATTCCAGGATCATATTGGTCATTGAACTTAAGCAAACACTGAGTACAGATTTCAGTCCATCAATCAAAGAGAGTCTAATAGCCACTCCCCGTGGCTCAGGAAAATCCTTGGCCCTAACATTTTTTGTGATTACGTCCCTGTGACTGCATTCAAAATGATCCAGCAATATGTCCTGACTTCTTTGGTCTAGAAGACTAAAACAAATTTTCTTATATATTCTTAAGGCTCCTATTAACAAAATACAGTAAAATATTTACCTTTTATTTTGGTTTGACCCTTATACTCTCCTGGGCTATATTTTATATTCTTACCTTAGGCGTTCTAAGATCAGACCCCAATTAAGAGTCTGGTGACAATGTGGGATGATGGATGAGCATCTTAAAGACAATTGGGCTGGGGATGTGGCTCAAGCAGTAGTGCGCTTGCCTGGCACGCGTATGGCCTGGGTTCGATCCTCAGCACCACTTACCAAAAAAGATGTTGTGTCCGTCGAGAACTAGAAAATGAATATTAAAAATTTCTCTCTCTCTCTCTCTCTCTCTCTCTCTCTCTCTCTCTCTCTCACTCTCCCTCTTCCCTCTCCTCTTCTCTTTTTTCCTCTCTCACTCTCTCTTAAAAAAAAAAGACAACTGCCCAGGTAGAGTCACCATAGGGTCTTCAATTTAGGGAAAGCTAGTCTTCTCGGGGAGGAGGGGCTGCTTCTGACAGCAAAGAGGGTTAATGGAGATTTCAGGGTTAAAGGCTCTGAGATTTGTCTAATTCCACTGGTATTTTACCATTCTAATTAAGAGGGTCTCAATCATTCCTTCATTAATGTCCTAATTGACATAAGAGAGACCTAGAGAAATTGTGGATTTATAATTTTCTTTGTACTTCTGCAATTTGGAGAATTGGATGTTTTATTCTGATATTAACATTTATCAGTTTCCAGAGTGAAAATATTTCTGATGATCTGAACCTGACTTGAAGGAGGACTATAATGCTTGAACCTATCATTTTCTTTCTGTAAGTCTCCCACTCCAGTCAGTAACAGCAGTCTGTAGTCATGTTGTAATGTTCATTCCCACCCTGAAGGTCGATGGTGTTATTCCAAAGCTCAGTTTTCCATAGACATTTTATTTCAGGCCATGATAACTTAAAGTCTCTGTTGGGTCATTGCACACCAGGAATTATCAGGTCTTCTTTCCCATGGACTGTGACATCATCAACATATTCAATTCCCTCAGGTCAGACATCCAACCAACCTCCTCAGATCTGTTATCTAGAACCATCTCTGATGTAAACCACTATTGTGGTCAGTGCCACCATGGTCAGGTAGAGATGAAGAACCACTCTTGATGTCTTAGGGTAGAGGAAGTTGACACAGAAAAAAGTTATAAAATGGTTGAGAGATCTGGAAGAAAAAAGAAAAAAAGGGCAGGTGACACCACCCCATATATGGAAACACTAACTTCCCTGAAAAGAGACGCTCATTCCACGTTAATGTGACCCACATTCAGGAACAGCTGTCTAGGAGCCTGCACACACAGCTCCTGACACCAAGGAGATTAGTTCCTGCCTCTACAGGGCTGGTTTGCAGCTGCTGCTATGGGATCCAAAAGAACCAACTTTCTTTCTTTCCTTTCTTCCTCTCTGCCTAGTGTTTGGCTGATCTTGACAGAACCTCTTAAAATGGAGGCCTGCAGGCATGGGAGTGTGGGAAACGAGGTTCTCGTACTTTCTGTCTCTCTGGTGTGGGGAGAACACAGAAGGACAGAGATGGTGCTGAATACACACACAAGTTGTCCGGCACACTTGAACCTAAATGTTGGAAAAGGGTATTTGTGAAAAGGGAGGAGAGAAAGGAGTCTCAGAGATTTTAAAAGCGGGAGTTGTAGTTGAAGCTCCAGATACAGACTCTCTAACCAGGTGCTTACAAGTCAGATGACTGTATACTCCAGTTTGAAGATTGGTCTAGACTTTGATCGTGCAAAGGGATGCACACCCTCCTGCCAGCTTCCTCAGGGCACTCTGGACCTCGTTGCTTCTCAGGCTGTGAATGACAGAGCTCAACAGGGGGTTCACCACACAGAAGAGCACAGAGAACAGGGTGTCCATGTCCAGCATTCTCTGGGCATGTCATAGTGGAAGTTGGCTGTTCCATAGAAGACCACCAAGACAGTGAGGGGGGACGCACAGGTAGAGAAGGCCTACCTCCTGCCTTGGGCAGAGGGAATCCCAAGGATCGCTGCAATGATTAGTGCATAGTAGCCTGCAGTGAAGATGCAGGGGCTTAGGCTTATGGTGGCACTGACAACGTGGAGTGCAGACTCGTTGACAGAGGTGTCTGAGCAGGAGAGCTTCAGGAGAAATGGGGTGTCACAGAGAAAGTGGCTGAACTGGTGGGGCCCACACAGAGTGAGTGTGATGGCCAGCAATGTGTGAGTGACAAAATTCACCAGCCCACACAGCCAGGACCCAGTCACCAGGCCAACACAGACCTTCACACTCATGATGACTGGGTACTGAGGAGGATGGTAGGTGGCCACACAGTAGTCATACTGGCCACACAGCCAGTAAGACACCTTCTGTGCCAGCACTTGTCACCAAGAAGAAGATCTGGGAAAGGCAGCCCGCATAAGAAATTGCCTTCTTCTCCCAGAAGAAGTTCACCATCAGTACTGGGAGGGAGGTGGATGTGTAGCAGACGTCCAAGAAGCTCAAATTGCTGAGGAACAAGTACATATGAGTGTGGAGAGCAGGACTGACCCTGGTGGCCACTATTATGAGCATGTTCCCCAGGAGAGTGGTCAGGTAAATGACCAGAAAGAGCAGAAAGAAGCAGCCCTGTAGGTTGGAGTGGTTGGAAAATCCCAAGAAGATGAATTCAGTGACAAATGATTGATTGCTCATTTCCACTGGTATCATTGCTACAAAACAGAGAAAAAGATACCATGATGATAATGAACTGAGAGAACCCCAAACAGGCTTGTTAATCTGCAGCAACATGACAAATAATATTGTATACAGAGATGCCTGGACTCTGGAAAGAGACGTATAGGAGTGACTTTAGAGAGAGCATAACTTCTCACAGACTTCTGCATGGGGGCTCTTTTGTAAGAATAAATGGAGACTTAGTCAAAATGCACAACCAGCTAACAACACCTGTGTCTCATTGAATCTGCAGTATGTCCCTCCTAACACTGTGCTTCACTGTGATGAATTCTTTTTTGTATGTCTGTTATTTCAAGTAATAAGTTTTCATTGTGGAAAAATGAAGAAAATGCAGAAAGTTATTCAGAAGAATAGAAGAGGTAACAAAATCAAAGCTCTGTTTGCATTCATCCGATTCTACCTCTATCTATCTTTAAAATATCCAAAGCAAAATTTCCCAATATTGTTGTACTCTATTTAGTTGTTTGCCTTGTAATCTTAATTTCATAACATAAAATTAAGTTAATATCTCCCTTTTTATTGAACATAGAAACCTTCCATTCCATTTACTGTCATAAATATTGGAATAGAAGCTTTCATAAATATGTATCTGTGATCATCTCTGATTATTTCTTAAAAGTAAAATTATAAGTCACCTGCTTTTAAATACATTGATCCATTTTTTTCAGTAGAAACTTTTATTTTTTGAAGTTTTATACGATACAAAAAATTTTGACAAATGATATATACTTAGGTATTTTTCATCTTTTGTATTATAAGATTTACCTCACCAAACATTACATTTCCTGAAAAAAAAATGATTGATTCAATTACTGATTTTCTATCCTGTTACCCATGCTAATCCGTTATCCATTGTTTTGAACTAAAATTTCTGTTTCTTTTTCAATCTTAAATGAAAAATATTATAGTAAAACAGTAGGCTCTTGGTCCAGATAAATGTGGATTAAAATCCACCTGTTGTTTACTAGATGTTGTTTGTAAAAAAAGTCAGCTCATCTCTATTGCTCAGTTTGTTCCTTGATTAGGATATTAATGATGTCTATTTCACAACTGCTGAAAAAAGTTTTGAGATTATCTAAGCTATGTATCTGGCACATAACATTTACTCAATGCCTTTTATCAAGTTAGAAAATGTCTATCCATTTTTTACTAGTATTTTTTTTTTTGGTGTATGTGTGCTGGGTTTTTAATTCAGAGCCTAATGCATACTAAGCATGCACTCTACCACTGGACTTTGCCCCTAGTTTCATTTAGTTATAGTTTTTATCATAAATAGATATTGAATGTTCTTATTTCCTCTGCATCTATTTAAATGATATATATATTTTTTTCTTATTTAGTCTGTTACTATGGAAATTCGGTTTATTGAATTTTTTAGTATTAAACCAGCCTTGCATTCTGGGATTGATCTCAATTGCCTGTAATGTTATCCTTATTCTATATGGCTGAGTTCAATTTGTTAATATTGTTCCCTGCTTGCTTTTGTGTATTCTATTTTTGCTGTTCTCCAGACATAATCTATTTCTTGAAGAATTCTCAGCTGTATTCTACTGTTATTTTCAGTCAATGCATGTTAGTGGACTAGTGGGAAACAGAGAAGGGATTTCTGATGTTTCCATGAAGTTCTGCCTTAGGTACTGTAAACTCAGTCACAGAAATATGGCCTTCACACTGACCCACTTTCTAGCAATATGGCTGAGCCTCGTTCTTATTCCTCCCGATGTTAGACATTTCGGCCTGTTCCTTTCCATAGCTACAAAGGTTTTCCTTTGAGTATCCTTATGTAACAGTTTCTGTTACTCTTGCCCCTGAAGACTACAGCTTTTGTTCTATGCAAAAAAATCAGAAAATGGGTCTGGGAGGAATTTTGGCTGCTGTTGCTGCTCTTTGTCCCTCCACCTATCCAAGAAATGATACCGTTAAAGACACTTTTTCAAAATACTTCCCTATCTTCCTTGGAGCATTTGGTGGAATCCATGGAGAAAAAGAAAAAATATGAACATCTTATGTCTATAGCCCTCTGGGTCTTTATGCTCTTAAACCAGTCTATACTTAGTCTTTAGCAATCCATTAACTATTTTTTATTTGAGTTTTTTTTTTTTTTTATAAATAAACTCCTATGTATCTAGTGGGTTCTCCCATAGTTAAAAAAAATACCTGGATTATTTTGGTTGCTTATCTCTCCCCAGACTTCTGTTAGTTGTTTGCCTGATAATCTTCATCCCTAATAAATCAAGGAAAGTCATTAATTTGAATTTTCTTATGCTCTTTTTGGTTATTATAATGATGAAAACAACATGCTTTCTAGCTATTTCGATAGATACTCAAGGTGAAATTTGAAGTCTATACACTTACTTTTCAATAATATTTAGTAATTTCTACTTTAGTTAAATATGTAGTTATTCTATTCAAAACAATCCCATTCCTAGCATATTTCCAAGGAAATTAATGCACAGTTCAACAAAATTTGTGTGTAAAAATTCATAATAACTCAAACAAATATTATGTCTTCAGCAGGAGGACAGAAGACAAATCACGGTTTATCATGCAGTGGAATAATTCAGTTACTTTAGAAACACAAATACTGAAACATTAATAACATTGACAAATCTAAGAAAAATTTTCTGGGTGAAAGAAGCCAGATACAAAATATATACTGTATGTTGTTTTTTAAATAAACTTCAAAAATTAGCAAAAGAGCTATAATGGTCAAGTAATAATAGTGGTCTTTTTTTTTTTTTTTTGAGCTCAGGGGTGATATCAGTTGAAGCATGAAGGAATTTTCTAAAGTGATGAAAATGTTTTATATCCTGATTTTTGGTAGTTCATATATATGTAAAATATTATAAACCTTTACACTTTACATCTGTGAATTCTTTGAGTATAAATTATAGTTCAATTTTTAAAAATAGCCTTATTTTAAAAATGAGTAATTAATGGGGAAGAGTGGTACCTGCCTATAATCCCAGGTACTTGGGAGACTAAGGCAGGAGGATCATAAATTTGAAACTCTGCAAGGCCCCCCGCCCCAAATAATTGAAAGGGCTGGAAATATAGCTTCATGGTAGAGTGCCACTGGGTTCAATCCCCAGTACTGCAGTAAGTAAGTAAGTAAGTAAGTAAATTGATAAATAGAAGTGAAAGCATTTTTTCAAGATGATTTTTAACTCAGGATTGGTTGGAACCACGTCTAAATATTTTTATAGGTCTCTAAGAGGTTAAGTATTTTCTCCCATTTTTTGCATTTCTCTACTTTTTTTTTTTTTTACCATAGTGATAGTCCAGGATATATCACACTTTATAAGTGACATCAGTTGTTTCCTGATCACGATCTGTTTGAAGCAGTGAATGTGATTGGTGGGTGCATTCGGTCTGCATCACAGATACAAAAACTTGCTCACCATGATGGATGGGCGTGTGCATGTGTGTGTGTATGTGTGTGTGTGTGTGTGTGTGTGTGTGGGTGTGTGTGTGTGTGTGTTATTGGTTGTGGGATTGGTCTTGACTGAGAACACTTTCTTATAGTTAGTGGGATGGCAAGTTGGCATCTCAGGCAACATTGATGGCAGAAATCTCAAAGAATATAGCAGGAATCTGCCATCTAAGGCTCAGCAAGCTCAGAACACTTGGTTATCCTAATTGCAATAAATGGAAATACCCTCATTATTGAGCTTCTCTGAGAGCTGCATCACACTGGGGCGGGAGGAGGGAGCCCATTTCCATAGAGATGTACCCTGTTTCTATGGAGACTCCAGCTAGGCTTCAAGGGGCTGGTGCAATAGTACCCGGGGATGCTGCCAAGCCCTGGGTCATTCTGAGGAGCCTGCTACTTTAGGGGAGGTGGCAGGGTATCAGCCTATGGGGTGGGACTAGGCTCTGTGAAGCTGTGTCAGGCCTGATTTCTAAGCAAGGTACTTGGCAATAGAAACCTCAGAAAACGTCCCACCCCCCACCATGCCATGGGCCACCAGAGAGACCAGGTGTGTCTCTGGAAGCCAGGCTTGGGTATGAGCATGGACATCAATGATTGCAGAGTATCAACAATAAGGGACCATAAATTTCTTTCAGGTGAGTGCAGACTGAAAACAAAGACATCTGGAGGGAGATAGACTGGGTTTTAGAAAATCATCAGATCTCTTGGTCCAGAACACGCAGATAGACCCACTCATGAAATTGTGCGTTTGAATCCAAGGAGCAGGGGTCGATAACTGTGAAACCTGGTTCTCCAGGTTTTAGACACACCTGTTTAGTTCAAAGAGTTATCTGAATGCTAAAACAAAATCAAAAGGAAGTGGTCTGTATCTGAAGACGTGATGTGTTGAAGGTGGGAGAAAATCTCTGAAGCCCTAATGGAGAAGGATATGGAGAACTTTAAAGTCCTAGTTAAAGAGGACATGGTAAAGACAACAAATCAGTTTGGGCAGGCTGGCTAGCTGGTGGAATCACTCAGGAAAACAGAAATATGTGAGGAATAGCAGACGTAGAGGAGGCTTTGGTGGATTTGATTTGAGTAATGTTGAATGTGAGTTATCTGTGGGATAATCACGTGGAAATGCCCTTCACAGACAGCCTAGAACTGCAGATGTGGATTTGAGAGTCATTGTCTTGAAGGCAACTGTTACAGCAAAGGGTGAATGTGAAATCCCCCAGGAGAATAGAGAAAGTAGAGAAGGGAATAGAGAAAGTAGGGATTCTTGTGATACTTGGTTTTCACGAAAATTGTAGTAAAAGTTTATCCAGAAATGACTAAAAACACCAAACTATCTAGTTCACTTGTAGGTATTGCTTTCTCTAAATAATTTCCCTAAACAAGAGGTTACCTTATTAGCATTGATGTACAATAAATCAACTTTGAAATGGAGCTGGAAGCTACATGTACTTGACATTTCTTACGTTCTCTGTATTCTCTATCAACTACCTGGATGAACTTCAAGTCATTTAGAAATCAGTGACAATACTTTCTTTTAATTGCCCATATCAAAAAGATCAATATGACAATCTCTTTAATAGGTAGATATCTAGATATTTTCAGAAAAAGAAATAAAATTCCACATAGAAGGCAGTTCCAGCATATTTTACTATGGGAAATTGGTACATGGTCTGTGGATGTGTAAAAGGGAAAATTAAACGTAAATGTTCAGGGATTTAAAAATACACTCTCTGAAGTTGTGCATACTGCTATTGTAAAGGTCTTAAATATAAAGGTCATTAAAAAATTTTCCCAATTTATGTTTATATAATTTTATCTACATATAAGTTTTTCCTTGGTTTTACTGGCTAATTTCTTGTAGGTCACGGGTGTGGGGTAGGGTGAAGGATGATACCCAAACAATTTTCTTTATCCTCTATGGTCTTTATTAATGTAGGGCATTAGATTGAATCATCATCATGGTCACCATTAGAATCCATTATTAACAATCATAACTCATGAATGACACTTTGTGACACAATATGTACTTGCTCCTTAGAATTTATATAATGCAGCATAGGAATTAGATCAACTTAATAGTAAACCCTCTGCTCTGCAATAATAATAACCATAATCATCATAATCATCTAGGGCATATTTCATAGAAAAATAATTTGAGTATGAGTCTTCTTAGATTGCTTCAATACACATAAATGCCTGACTTTAAAAACCTTGTTTAATGTAGTTTAAAAGTGGCATGTTTTCTGTAAAAATTAGATTGAGTTTTGGATAATACATTCTATCAAAATTCAGTGAATTTGTTTGAAAAGATGAATTTTCACATTCCTGAATCCAATCAGGATTTTTCAAATTGAGTAACGAATAGAGACACACATTAGATAAAAATACCTAACACTTATTAAATGCCTATAAGACTTTTACATGCATTAACTTATTTGGTTTACACAACAACTGTAAGATAACCTATTATCCCCATTTTACAGAAAAAAGAATTGAAATTAATGCACAATATATTAATGCAAGTAGGGAAACATCAATGAATCCCTTTAATATGCATAACGTACATTAATTTGTACATTTAATATGTATTAACAGTGATGATTTAAGAAACAAAAAAGGAATTGACTCAGAAAATTTTTCATGTAATAACTATTATTTGTAGTGATACTTTGTTATGTAATGATAATACCATATATTAGTAAACTGTCTTATTATCTTCAATTCCCAGACATTCTTGTCTTTGGTTCTAATAATTCATTGCACATGTTAATAGGCCAACACAGCTTTAATTAAAATTCCAAATCTCAGGGCCTTAAAAAGCTTAAAGTATTTAAATTTCAAAAGAAAGTCGGTGCTTCAGTTAAGCACAACTAATTTTAAAATCTAAATATAAACAAAATAAAATAAATAAGTCTAGAGTCCTAAAAGAAGAACTTTTTTTTTTTTTGCTTTGGCAATAAATGAAATGTTTTGCTGGCTAACCTTAGGGATTCATTTCCTCAAACAAAAAAAAAAAATGGGCATGACCAAAACGAGGAAGAATGGTGTGATCATGAAAATCCTTATGCACATCAGAGAAACAATAATTCCGATTTCATCTCAATAGCACAAATAATGATTAAAATTTTTAAATCCAATTTTTATGTTGCCCAGTAAATTGCTTAAAACACACACACACACACACACACACACACACACACACACACACACACACACACACACATACACACACACACACACACACACAGTACAAGGTCAATTTATTCAGAAAAATATCTGAATGATTTCAGGTGCTTGTGGCAATGTGAATTTATTACTGTGAAATCTATGAGCTATCTGGCCAGGCCCAGAGTTGTCCTCATATCCTTCCATTTGGTGTGGGTGCTTGGAGCCGAGGGAAAGATCAGAGGTCATTATGCAGAACAGATGGCCTCAGTCAGTGAGTTCCAAGTGTTCCCAGTGATGCTGGTCCAAAGACACACTTTGGGGGAGGCTGGGCTCTTTCACCTAACAAGCAGGAATGCCCTTACCCCAAACTGGTAGGTTTAAAATCTTAACAAATTCACCAGGAAAAAGCCTTCCTCCTGTCTTGAAGATTCAGCGCTCAATTCAGCATTTAACATCTCTTTCAGTTCTGTTTTTTTGGGGCCGGGGTCTAGGGGGGAAGTTACCAGAGATTGAACTCAGGGGCTTGACCACTGAGCCACATCCCCAGCCCTATTTTATATTTTATTTAGAGACAGGGTCTCACTGAGTTTCTTGGTTCCTTGTTATTGCTGAGGCTGTCTTTGAACTCACTATCCTCCTGCCTCAGCCTTCTGAGCTGCTTGGTTATAGGCGTGCACCACTGTGCCAGCTCTTTCAGTTCTTTTTATTTCACCTGTGCTTCTTCTAGCATAAAGGGGAAAGGGAAGACAAATTATTACCTTTTATGATATGTCAGAGCCTTCTAGTTATAAAATACTTCAAAATAAAAAATTCTCTTTTCCATTTAGGATTTTAAAATTTCTGTTGCTGGTAGTAAATAGTTTCAATTCAAACCAATTTTATTCCTATACAGGGTCTAATTTAGTTCTAAGCAAGATCCACTAAGAAACCCAAAGAGGATAAGATCTGATCCCTGTCCTGCTGCTCCCCTCCCCTGACTCAGGCAATGGCAAGGCCCTACTGAGGTGTATGGTGCAAGGCGTCCATCCTCTGGAGGAGCGCAGTATGTTTCTGGGAATGGGGTGATTTGTTTTTGTATTCCTTTAATAAGTATAGTTTTGATTTCTCATATGACCATTAAGTATAAAGGAAAAATCATGACTTTCCCAATTAATTCAACTACTTCTAAAGCATAGATCTGTTTGTTCTAAATGAAATGATTCAGCTGTGGAGTGTAAATTGTTAATGTCTAAAGAAAAACTCCTTGTATTCCTGTCAAGGAAGTTTTTGAGAAATTAAATTAAAATCTAGAGAAGGAAAATTAATGGTAAGAAGATAGATTAGTGCTTAGTACTGGGCAACTTGTTCTTGTTCCTGTGCACAATGGTTTGTGCTCTTACTTTTGTTTGATTAAAAGTAATAACAAATCAACTACTTGCCATAACCATGGCACCGGTTCCAGTCAGTAAGTCAAGAAAGAATATTCAAGATATAGGCCAATAGTTTGGGACATTTGCAACTATTATTAAAAGTTAACTACGCAGAAACAGCTCAAAGCAAAACTCGGACTGAAAGTACAAATGCTTGCTTATGCATAAGCCAAGATACATTCTTCTATTCTAATTGTAGCTACGTAATATTTTGTTTTGTTTGAATAATGATTCCTGTTTTGTAACCACAAAGTACTGAAAGCCTGCCAAAATAAAAAGTATATATGATCAACTTCACAAGTAAAGATTGGGATCAACACGGTCACTTCAGTGTCTGTGTTGTTTCTCCACCCCCTCTTTTGCCGACTCCTCACCATCTGTTCATCTCCTGAAACCTTCTGTTGGAGCTGGTCTCCGACACTGTCCTTCAACCAACTTACAATCTAATGGAAAGATGAACTCAATATGTGCAGGAAACTTGGTAACAATTCTATGTAATCTACAAATTATCATTATTTTCCCTTAGTGTTTGCTTGGGCAGCTCTGAAAATGGAGCACTTAATACTTGTCAAAGCCCCTCATTCCATTTTAAATATGCACTCCTTCAGGTCCTAGTTGGGCCTCTCAATTGTGTTCTAAACACTAGGGCAACACTTTGTGTAAATGTGCACTCAGTAAAGGTTTGACGAATGAAGAAGGTCTGTCAAGTAAATCCATGGAGCAGAGTTTTTAAAAGATTCTTTAAAGACTGTACTGTGTGGGACCTAAAGGATCTAACGGAGACTTGACAGAGGTGAGAGGACATTTTTGTTCAGTGGTTCTGTTGCAGATATCTTGCTGAGAAAAATAAAGCCTCTGTGGGCATAAGTGAGGCAGCATAGCCCAGCGGCTTCTGAGGAACATAGTGTCTCCTGTCTCCTAAACAAATCCCTTATGGAGACCATCGGCTCAGTTCCCACAGAACAAGCAGCTCTACATCTTTCTTTCCCAATCAGTCATCTCAAAGTCAGGTGACCGAGAATGAAGTCACTTACGAGTGACCCCAAAATATAATATTTCTAAAGGAGGGGGGTTGTGTATGAAGTAGATTACTCACAAGCTTCAGGGATTTATTACAGTTAATAAATTGCTTGCAACTCCCCTCCCCAAGCATCCATGTGTTGTAAGATAAAGATGAAAACCCCTAGTTAGTGAATGAATACGTTTCTAAACATAACTTCTTCTACAATAATGATTTTTATTTAAACAGATATTTTGATAGGTCTATTGTTATGCTATATTGTATCATAATGAGAATGTGTCCCTATACTTTCTCCCTAAAAATTATTTCTTTCTGTCCTTCTCATAAAAAGCAGAGGATGAACACTTAGCATTATCTATTGTTTACCATAAGTAATTTTCCACACACATCATCTCACTTAATGAATTTAGGCATCCCATGGTTTCTGGTTATGTTTTTGGTTTTCTTCTAGTACTGGATGCATCATGCTAAATTCCTCAGGTTTTGTGATAACCTCTGAAATTATTTCTACTCTGGCAATACAAGTAGTATTGTGGAAACTTAGACACACATAGAAAAGGTGCTACGATAGGTCATTACATAAATGCCATCAAAATGGTAAGTAAAATATGTACAATATTCTGTAATATGTTTTTAAGGTGTAGGTATATCCTGATTCTGGGATAGTGTTTTTGAAAATTGTGATGGTAAATAAACTACTTACCAGCAACTCTCACAGAGAGGCGTAGATTTCTGGTTTTGGTGTGGCCCTTGCTGCTCTCCATACTAGCACCTGGGCTGCAAAGAAAGCTCTTGGTAAAACTGGCTGTTGGTCTCCATTCACCAGAAAATGGATCTGTTATTCTGAGAGTGGCCTGTCGCATATCTGTGGCCCCATGAAGGTGTCAAAATCCTCTGATCTCTCACAATTTATTTTCCTGTGATGGACATTTATAGAGGTCTGGGACCGACCTGTTGGGAATATGCATCGTGCCTTTCCTCTGCAGCTGCTCTGGGACTCCTCAGTGTGCAAACACAACTCAAGGGCAACGGCTTGAGTTCAACTGCAACAATGGAGAGCAGTTAATTTGCTGTTGGATTCATTAATGTCTTGGTAATCATCTGTTCCCAGCATGCAGCTAGAAGATCAGTGTTCTCTCTCTTCTGAGATGTGGGTGAGCGAAGTTCAGAGTGAGATTTCTGCTAAGAATTTGTGGGTGGCTGAAGCCTCAAGACTGCTTTCCCTTCCCACTAGGGAGAGAAGGGGTCAGGGTGGTTGTACACTTATTGAGATGGATTTCGCATGGCATATAAAGTTTTTCCTTCATGTTACATACTTTGCTAGATGGACAGATATCAGAAGTCACAATATTAAAAGCATCCCCACTACCTTCAGCTGATCCACTCCTGCTAAGGGCTGATCCCTTACCAAACCCTGTATGACTTCGTGCCCCTTAATTTCATGATCCTGCTGAAGCTCATGACCTGGTGAAGAAATTGTTTGCTATGGAGTTTAAAAGTAGGGGGAAAAAAAGAGTCATCAAACAGCTCTTTCGGGCACAGATGGAGAAAAGACAACAAGCTTAAAAGACTTGTAGTATTTTACTGCACAATAATAATAATAAAAGTATTAGATAAAGAGGTAAGTCTCTAAAACTTAAAATTTCCCATAATACAATGGGGTTTTCTTCATGCTTAGGAGAGACACATTAACAGTACTAGTAGACCACATTCTAGGTGAAGGCAGGCTGGAAACAGGCCATCCAGAAGGAAATGGCTTGAGCTCTGAAAATGACAGAATCTGTGGATTTAGGAAATGGTTGTGGGTCTAATCCATTCATAACACCTACTCCCTGGGTCAGTCTACGGTTGCCACAGTTACCACAGGCCTGACCTGAACAACCCGGAGGGGGAGATGCACTCTGGCCTCCTGACTTGGAGGTTTGGTCTGGGGCCAGCTGACCCATTGCTGCCTGCCTGAGATGAGGTGGGAGACCTAGGTGGAAGGGAAGAAGGGGGGAAGCGTCCCTAGCTCATGGCAGCCAGTAGGTTGGGGCGGGGGAGGGGACAGGAGGAGACAGTTCGCAGGGGACAAGGTGTGATTTCCCAGGGAATATTTCCGGCCGCACTCCACCTTCCCACACTCCTCTCAGTACAGTGGGCCTTTCAGATAATTAACCCACAAAATGGATGGATCCACAGATTAGGTCACAAGTCTCACAGTCTAATCATTTCACCTCTGAACACTGCTACTGTGGCTGACCCTGAGTTTTTGGTGGGGGGATACCTTATTTCTAAGCCATAATAGTCTCTACAGTCCATGTGCTTTGGTTAGAATACCTTCATGTCGTCTGGGAGAGTAATCGGGTTCCAAAACAAGTTTAAAAGGAAATATCTGGTAACTGAAGATGTGACATTTGGAGTTTGGGGAAAAGATCTGAAGAGGATCCCTGGGTGGAACACTTTAAAATCCTGGTGACGAAGAAACAAGAGAGCACCTGGTCTGTGGGGTAGCTGAGTGGCAGTGGGATCACTCATTAAAACATAGAAAAAAATGAGAAGGAGCGTGTCTGGGAAGAGGAAAGAAGGAAAGGATGTTGGGCCTGAAGTCTGGGTACCTGCGGGGTATCCCCAAAAAGATTCCAGGAGGCAGCGGAACTGTTTCCCAGGAGATAGGCCTGGGAGTCATGGCTTAGAGTGACTGTGGAAGTCACTGGTGCTCATAAAGCCAAAAGAGAGATGGGTGAGGAGAGAGGGCCTGATGGACTGTGCTGAAAAGATGGTGTCCAGAAGGAGGCTCACCAGGTATCAGCAATCATTCTGCACCACAGGGTCAAAGCTCTGCTCTCTGTACCAGGCCTTCTGCACCCAAGTCTAAAACCTCTGCTCTCTATAACAGTCCTTTTGCACCCCAGTCTACAACCTCTGCTCCCTGCAACAATCCTTCTCCATTTCAGTCTCCAAGTTCTGCTCTCTGGAACACTCTTTCTGCACCCCAGTCTCGAACATCTGCTCTCTGCACAAGTCCTTCTGCACCTCAGTCTGAAAACTCTGCTCTCTGCAACAATCATACTGCACCCCAGTTTCCAACCTCTGCTCCCTGCAATATAACTTCTGCACCCATTATTATAGTTCTGCTCTCTGAAAGAGTCCTTCTTCACCCCACTCTAGAACATCTGCTCTCTGCAACAGTCCTTCTGCACCTAAGTCTGAAAACTCTGCTCTCTGCAACAATCATTCTGCAACCCTTTCTCCAAACTCTGGTCTCTGCAACAGTCCTTCTGCACCACAGTCTCCATAGTCTGATTTCTGTATCAGTTCTTCTGTAACCCAGTCTCCAACCTCTGCTCTCTGTAACAGTCCTTCTGCACCTCAGTCTAAAACCTCTGCTCTCTGTAACAGTCCTTCTGAAACATAGTCTCCAAACTCTACTCTCTGCAACATTTCTTCTGCACTCCAGTCTCCAACCTGTGCTCTCTGTAACTGTCTTTCTGCACCCTAGTCTCCAACATCTGCTCTCTGTAAGTATCGTTCTCCACCATAGTCTCCAGCCTCTGCTCTCCACAACGATCATTCCGCACCTCAGTCTCCAACCTCTGCTCTCTGCAACGATCATTCTGCATCCAAGTCTTCAACCACTGGTCTCTGTAACAGTACTTATGCAGCTCAGTCTCAAACCTATGCACTCTGTAAGATACTTCTGCACACCAGTCTACAACATCTGCTCTCTGCAATGATCCTTTAGAACCCCAGTCTCCAACCTCTGCTCCCTGTAAGAGTCCTTCTGTACAGCAGTCTCCAAACTCTGCTCTCTGTAACGGTCCTTCTACACCCCAGTCTTCAACCTCTACTTTCTGTATTAGTCTTTCTGCACCCCAGTCTCCAAACTCTGCTCTCTGTAACAGTTCTTCAGCACCTCAGTCTCCAAACTCTGCACTCTGCAACAGTCCTCTGCACCCCAGTCTCCATCCTCTGCTGTTGGTAACAGTTGTTCTGTACCCCATCTCCAAACTCTGCTCTCTGTAACACTTCTTCTGCACTTCAGTATCTACCCTGTGATCTCTGTAACAATTCGTCTGGACATCAGTCTTCAACCTCTGCTCTCTACAACGTTTCTTCTGCTCCTCAGTCTCCAAACTCCACTATCTGTAAAAATCCTTCTGCACCTCAGTCTCCAAACTTTGCTCTCTGTAAGATCCTTCTGCAACAAATTCTCCAAACTCTTTCTGCACCCCAATCTCAAAACTTTAACAGTCTTTCTGCACCCCAATCTCAAAACTCTGCTCTCTGTAACAGGCCTTCTGCACCCCAGTCTTATAACTATGCTCTCTTTAATAAGCCTTCTGCACCCAAGTCTCCAACCTCTGCTCTCTGCAATGATCCTTCTGCAACCCAGGATCCAACATCTGCTCTCTGCAACAGTATTTCTGCACCTCAGTCTTAAAACGCTGCTCTCTGTAACAATCCTTCAGCACCCCAGTCTTAAACCTCTGCTCTTGTAACACTTCTTCTGCACCTCTGTCTCCAAAATGGTCTCTGTAGGATCTTTCTGCAACCCAGTCTCGAAACTGTGCTATCTGTAACAGTCCTTTTGCACCCCAGGCCCAAAGCTCTGCTCTCTGCAACAGTCCTTCTGCACCCCAGTCTCCAACCTCTACTCTCTGTAAGATCCTTCTGCACCACGGTCTCCAACCTCTTCTCTCTGTATCAGTCCTTCTGCACCCAGGACTCCAAACTCTGTTCTCTGCAATATTTCTTCTGCACCCCAGTCTCCAACAGTGCTCTCTGTAACAGTCCTTCTGCACCCCAGATTCCAACATCTGCTCTCTGCAATGATCCTTCTTCTACCCAGTCTCCAAACTTTGCTCTCTGGAAAAGTCCTTTTGTTTCACAGTCTCCACCCTCTTTTATTTGTAACTGTCCATCTGCTTCCCAATTGCCAACCTCTGCTTTCTGTAACAGTCCTTCTGCACCCCAGTCTCCAAACTCTTCTCTCTGCAATGATCTTTCTGCACCTCAGTCTCCTAACACTGCTCTCTGTAAAAGTCCTTCTGCACCTCAGTCTCCATTCTTTGCTCTCTGTAATGCTATTTCTGCACCCCAGTATTCTATCTCTGCTCTCTTTAACAATCCGTCTGCACATCTGTGTCCAACGTCTGCTCTCTGTAACAGTCCTTCTGCACCCCAGTCTCCAAACTCTGCTCTATGTAAAAGTCCTTCTGTACTGCAGTCTCCAAACTCTACTCTCTATAACGGCCCTTCTGCACCCTAATTGCCAACCTCTGCTTTCTGAAACAGTTCTTTTGCACCTCAGACTCCAACCTCTGCTCTCTGTAACAGACCTTCTAAGCCTCAGTCTGAAATCTCTGCTGTCTGCAACAATCCTTCTAAACCCCAGTCTCCAAACTGTGCTATATGTAACAATCCTTATGCACCCCAGTCTCCAACATCTGCTCTTCGTAACACGTCTTCTGCAACTCAGTCTCCAAAGTCTGCTCTCTGTAACAGGCCTTCTGCACCCCAGTCTTCAACCTCTTATCCCTGCAACAGTCCTTCTGCACCCCAGTCTCCAACCCCTGCTCTCTGTAACATCTTTCTGCACCCCGTTTTCCAAACTTTGCTCCCTGTAACAGTCATTCTGCACCTCAGTTTTCAACCAGATCCATCTGCAATGGCTCTTCTGCACCCCAGTATCCAACCTCTGTTCTCTGCAGGAGTCCTTCTGCACCCCAGGCTACAAATTCTGCTCTCTGTAACAGTCCTTCAGCACCCCAGTCTCCAAACTCTACTTTCCGTATCAGTTATTCTGCACCCCAGTCTAAAACCTCTGCTCTCTATAACAGTCCTTCTGCATCTCAGTCTTCAACCTTTGCTCTCTGCAACAGTCCTTCTACACCCCAGTCTCCAACATCTGCTCTCTGCAAAAATGTTTCTGCAACTGAATTTCCAACCTCTCTTCTCTGTAACAGTCCTTCTGCACCTCAGTCTCCAACCTCTGCTCTCTGTAATGATCCTTCTCCACCTCAGTCTCCAACCAATGCTCTCTGTAACAGGCCTTTTGCACTGCAGTCTCCAACCTCTGCTCTCTGTAACAGTTCTTCTGCACCCCAGTCTCCAAGCTATACTCTCTGTTACAGTCCTGCTGCACCCGAATCAAACCTCTGCACTGTGTAACAATCCTTCTAAACTCCAGTCTCAAAACTCTGCTCTCTTTAACAGTTCTTCTGAACCAGAATATCCAAACTCTGCTCTCTGTAACACTCCTTATGCAACCCAGTCTCCATCCTCTACTCTCTGTAAGAATCCTTCTGCACCCCAGTCTCCAACCTCTGCTCTCTGTAAAAGTCCTTCTGCACCTCAGTTTCCAACCTCTGCTCTCTGTAATTATCCTTCTGCACCTCAGTCTCCAAAATCTGCTCTCTGTAACAGTCCTTCTGCATCCCAGTCTCCAACATCTGCTCTCTGCAATGATCCTTCTTCTCCCCAGGCTCCAACCTCTGCTCTCTGCAATGGTCCTTCTGCACCCCAGTCTCCAAACTCTGCTCTCTGTAACAGTCCTTCTGTACCGCAGTCTCCAACCTCTTCTCTCTGTAATGGTCCTTCTGCACCCCAATTGCCAACCTCTTCTTTCTATAATAGTGCTTCTGCACCTCAGACTCCAACTTATGCTCTCTGTAACAGTCCATCTGCACCTCAGTCTGAAACCTCTGCTCTCTGCAACGATCCTTCTGTACCCCAGTCTCCGAACTGGGCCATCTGTAACAGTCTTTTCGCACCCCAGTCTCCAAACTCTGCTCTATGTAAAACGCCTTCTGCACTCCAGTTTCCAAACTCTGCTCTCTGTAACAGGCCTTCTGCACTCCAGTCTCCAACCTCTTCTCTGTGCAATGATTTTCTGCACCTCAGTTTCCAACCTCTACTCTCTGCAACTGTTATTCTGCATCTCAGTCTCCAACCTCTGCTCTCTGTAACAGTCTATATGCACCCCAGTATCCAACCTCTGCTCTCTGTAACAATCTTAGGCACCTAAATCTCCAATTTTAGCTCTCTGCATCAGTACTTCTGCACCCCAGTCTCCAAACTCTGTTCTCTGCAACAGTCCTTCTGCACAACAGTCTCCAAAGTCTGCTTTCTGTATCAGTTATTCTGTACCCCAGTCTCCAAACTCTGCTCTCTGTAACAGCTGTTCTGCACCCAGTCTCCAATCTCTGCTCTCTGTAATAGACCTTCTGCACGCCAGTCTCCAACCTCTTCTCTCTGCAACGATCATTCTTCACCTCAGTCTCCAACCTCTGGTCTCTGTAAAAGTCCTTCTGCACCCCAGTCTCCAACCTCTGCTCTCTGTAAAAATCCTACTGCATCTCAGTCTCCAAATTCTACTCTCTGCAACGGTTCTCCTGAACCCAAGTCTCCACACTTTGTTCTCTCAAACATTTCTTCTGCACCCAGTCTCCAACCTCTGCTCTCTGCAACAGTCCTTCTGCACCCCAGTCTCCAACCTCTGCTCTCTGCTACAGTACTTCTGCACCCCAGTCTCCAACATCTGCTCTCTGTATCAGTCATTTTGCACCTCAGTCTCCAACCTCTGCTTTCTGAAGCAGTACATTTACACCCCAGTAACCAAAATCTTCTTTGTGTAACAATCCTTCTGCACCTTAGTTTCCAACCTCTGCTCTCTGAAACGATTCTTCTGCACCCTAGTCTCCAACATCTGATCTCTGTATCAGTCCTTCTTCACCACAGTTTCCAAACTTTGCTCTCTGCCAAAGTCCTTATGCACCCAAGTCTTCAAACTCTTCTGTCTGCAACATTTCTTCTGCACCCCAGTCTCCAACCTGTGTTCTCTGTAACAGTCCTTCTGCACCCCAGTCTCCAGCATCTGCTCTCTGACGATCCTTCTTTTATCCAGTCTCCAAACTCTGTTCTCTGTAAAAGTCCTTTTGTATCGCAGTCTCCAACCTCTTCTCATTGTAACGGTCCATCTGGTCCCCAATTGCCATCCTCTGTTTTCTGTAACAGTCCTTCTGCACCTCAGTCTTTAAACTCTTCATTCTGCCCCTATCTTTCTACACCTCAGTCTCCAAGCTTTGTTCTCTGTAAAAGTCCTTCTGCACCTCAGTCTCCATCCTTTGCTCTCTTTAATTGTCCTTCTGCACCCCAGTCTCCAATCTCTGCTCTCTTTAACAATCCTTCTGCACCTTTGTCTCCAACATCTGCTCTCTGTAACAGTCCTACTGCACCCCAGTCTCTCACATCTGCTCTCTGCAATGGTCCTTTTGAAACCCAGTCTCCAACCTCTTCTCTTTATAACGCTCCTTCTGCACCCCAATTTCCAACCTCTCCTCTCTGTAACAGTCCTTCTAAGCCTCAGTCTGAAACTTCTGCTCTCTGCAACAATCCTTCTAAACAACAGTCTCCAAACGGTGCTATTTGTAACATTTCTTCTGCACCCTAGTCTCCAACACCTGCTCTCTGTAACAGGTTTACTGCAACCCAGTCTCCAAACTCTGCTCTCTGTAACAGGCCTTCTTCACCCCAGTCTCCAACCTCTGCTCTCTGCAAAAGTCCTTCTACATCCCAGTCTCTAACCTCTTTTCTCTGCAACGATCATTCTGCATCCCAGTCTTCAACGTCTGCTCTCTGTAAGATCATTCTGCACCTCGTTCTCCAATCTTTGCTCTCTGTAACAGTCATTCTGTACTTTAGTCTCCAAGCTTATCTCTCTGCAACGGCTCTTGTGCACCCCAGTATCCAAACTTCTGTTCTCTGCAGCTGTCCTTCTGCACCCCAGGCTACAAACTCTGCTCTCTGTAACAGTCCTTCAGCACCCCAGTCTCCAAACTGTACTTTCTGTATCAGTTATTCTGCACCCCAGTCTAAAACCTCTGCTCTCTGTAACAGTCCTTCTGCACCTCAGTCTCCAACCTCTGCTCTCTGCAACAGTCCTTCTACACCCCAGTCTCCAACCTCTGCTCTCTGCTACAGTCCTTCTGCATGCCAGTCTCCAACCTCTGCTCTCTGCAACATTTCTGCTGCACTCCAGTCTCCAACCTGTGCTCTCTGTAACTATCCTATTGCAGCTTGATCTCCAAACTCTGCTCTCTGTAGCGATCCTTCTGCACATCAGTCTTTAACCTCTGCTCTCAGCATCGATCCTTCTGCATACCAGTCTCCAAACTCTGCTCTCTGCAACAGTACTTCTGCACCCCAGTATCCAAGATCTGCTCTCTGTAACAGTCTTTCTGCACATCAGAATCCAACCTCTGCTTTATGTAACGAGCCTTCTGAACCTCATGTCCAAACTCTGATCTCTGTAAAAGGCCTTCTGCACCACAGTCTCCAACCTCTGCTTTCTGTAACAGTTCTTCTGAACCCAAATCGCCAAACTCTGCTCTCTGTAACACTCCTTTTGCACTCCAGTCTTCATCCTCTGCTGTCTGTTAGAATCCTTTGCCACCCCTGTCTTCAACCTCTCCTCTCTGTAAAAGTCCTTCTGCACCTCATTATACAACCTCTGCAATCTGTAACGGTCCTTCTTTACCCAAGTCTCATAACTCTGCTCTCTGTATCAGTCCTTCTGCACCCAAGTCTCCAAACTCTGCTCTCTGCAACATTTCTTCTGCACCCCAGTCTCCAACCTGTGCTCTCTGTAACAGTCCTTCTGCACCCCAGACTCCAACATCTGCTCTCTGCAACGATTCTTTTTCTACCCAGTCTCCAAACTCTGCTCTCTGTAAAAGTCCTTTGTATCGCAGTCTCCAAACTCTTCTCTTTGTAACGGAACATCTGCTCCCCAATTGCCAACGCCTGCTTTCTATAACAGTCCTTCTGCACCCCAGTCTCCAAACTCTTCTCTCTGCAATGATCATTCTGCACCTCAGTCTCCAACTTCTGTTCTCTCTAAAAGTCTTTCTGCGTCTCAGTCTCCATCCTTTGCTTTTTGTAATGGTCCTTCTCCACCCCAGTCTCCAATCTCTGCTTTCTGTAACAATCCTTCTGCACCTCTGTCTCCAACGTCTGCTCTCTGTAACAGTCCTTCTGCACCCCAGTCTTGAAACTCTGCTATGTGTAACAGTCCTTCTGTACCGCAGTCTCCAACCTCTTTTCTCTATAATGGCCCTTCTGCACCCTAATTGCCAACCTCTGCTTTCTGAAACAGTCCTTCTGCACCTGAGACTCCAACCTCTGTCCCTGTAACAATCCTTCTGCACCCCAGTCTCAAACATCTGCTCTCTGTAACCGGTCTTCTGCAACTCAGACTCCAAATTCTGCTCTCTGTTACAGGCTTTATGTACCCCAGTCTCCAACCTCTTCTCTCTGCTACGATTTTTCTGCACATCAGTATCCAACCTCTGCTCTCTGCAACAGTCCTTCTGCACCCCAGTCTCCAACCTCTGCTCTCAGTAACATCGTTCTGCACCCCGTTATCCAAACTTTGCTCTCTGTAACAGTCATTCTGCACCTCAGTCTTCAACCTCATCTCTGTGCAAAGGCCATTCTGCACCCCAGTATCAATCCTCTGTTCTCTGCAGCAGTCCTTCTGCACCTAAAACTACAAACTCTTCTCTCTGTAACAGTCATTCTGCACCCCAGTCTCCAAACTCTACTTTCCGTGTCAGTAATTCTGCACCCCAGTCTAAAATCTGTGCTCTCTTTAACAGCCCTTCTGCACCTCAGTCTCCAAACTCTGCTCTAATCAACAGTCCTTCTGTACCCAAGTCTCAAAACTCTGCTCTGTGCAAAAGTCATTCTACACACCAGTCTCCAACAT
Source organism: Ictidomys tridecemlineatus (assembly GCF_052094955.1). Lineage (NCBI taxonomy): Eukaryota > Metazoa > Chordata > Mammalia > Rodentia > Sciuridae > Ictidomys > Ictidomys tridecemlineatus. Next base: position 104,361 of record NW_027521070.1, on the reverse strand, counting down.
CTGCTCTCTGCAAGGATGCCTCTGCATCTCAGTCTCCAACTTCTGCTCTCTGCAACAGTCTTTCTACACCCCAGTCTCCAAACTCTGCTCTCTGCTACAGTCCTTCAGCACCCCAGTCTCTAACCTCTGCTCTCTTCAATATTTCTTCTGCACCCCAGTCTCCAACCTGTACTCTGTAAATATCCTACTGTACCCCGGTCTCTGAACTCTGCTCTCTGTAGCGATCCTTCTGCATCTCAGTCTCCAACCTCTCTTCTATGCAACGATCTTTTTGCACTCCAGTCTCCACCGTCTGTTCTCTGCAACAGTCCTTTTTTTTTTTTTATTGGTTGTTCAAAACATTACAGAGCTCAAGACATATCATCTTTCATACATTCGACTCAATTGGGTTTTGAACTCCCCAAATACATAATACAGACTCACTTCTGTTACATACTCACATTTTTACATAATGGCATATTAGTGACTGTTGTATTATGCTACCTTTTCTATCCCCTACTATCCCCCCTCCCCTCCCCTCCCCTCCCAACATCCCTCTCTACCTCCTCTGCTGTTGTTCAATTCTCTCCCCTTTTTCCCCCCACCCCCTTGCCCCTCATAACCTCTTATTATTTTGTGTATCACTGAAGGTCTCCTACCATTTCCATATGTTTTCCCTTCTCTCTTCCTTTCTCTCCCCCCATTCATCTTAGTTTACTGTTAGTCTTTTCCTCATGCTCTTCCTTCCTGTTCTATTCTTAGTGGCTCTCTTTATATCAAAGAAGACATTTGACATTTGTTTTTTAGGGCTTGGCTAGCTTCACTTAGCATAATCTGCTCTAATGCCATCCATTTCCCTGCAAATTCTATGATTTTGTCGTTTCTTAGTGCTGCATAATACTCCATTGTGTATAGCTGCCACAATTTTTTTATCCACTCATCTATTGAAGGGCATCTAGGTTGGTTCCACAGTCTAGCTATTGTGAATTGTGCTGCTATAATCATTGATGTGGCCGTATCCGTATAGTGTGCTCTTTTAAGGTCCTCAGGGAATAGTCCAAGAAGGGCAATAGCTGGGTCAAATGGTGGATCCATTCCCAGCTTTCCCAGGAATCTCCATACTGCTTTCCAAATTGGCCTCACCATTTTGCAGTCCCACCAGCAGTGAACAAGTGTGCCCTTTTCCCCACATCCTCGCCAACACTTATTGTTGTTTGACTTCATAATGGCTGCCAATCTTACAGGAGTGAAATGGTATCTTAGGGTGGTTTTGATTTGCATTTCTCTGATTGCTAGAGATGTTGAGCATTTTCTCATGTGCTTGTGGATTGATTGTATGTCCTCCTCTGAGAAGTGTCTGCAACAGTCCTTTTGACCCCATTCTCCAGCCTCTTCTCTCTGTAACATCTTTCTGCACCCCAGTTTCCAAACTCTGCTCTCTTTGACATTTCTTCTGCACCCCAGTCTCCACCCTCTGCTCATTGTAAACTTACTTCTGTACCGTAGTCTCCAATCTCTGCTCACTGCAACATTTCTTCTGTACCCCAGTCTCAAAACTGTGCTCTCTGTAACTGTCATTCTGACCCCAGTCTCCAACCTCTGCTCTCTGTAACGATCCTTCTGCACCTCAGTTTCCAACCTCTGCTCTCTGAAATGATCGTTCTGCACCACATTTTTCAACCTCTGCACTCTGTAACAGTCCTTCTAAAACTACTCTCCAACCTCTTCTCTCTGTACCAATTCTTCTGCACCTCAGTCTCCCAACACTGCTCTCTGTAACAGTCCTTCTTCACCTCAGTCTCCAACCTCTGCTCTCTGTAACAGGCGTACTGCACCCCAGTTACCAACCTCTGCTCTAGGTAACAGTTCTTCTGCACCCCAATCTCGAATATCTGCTCTCTGTAACAGTCTTTCTGCACCCCAGTCTCCAACATCATTTCTCTGCAATGATCATTCTGAACCTCAGTCTCCAATCTCTGTTCTCTGCAACAGTCCTTCTGCACCCTAGTCTCCAGACTCTTCTCTCTGTAAGATCTTTTTGCATCCCTTTCTCCAACCTCTCTTCTCTGTAACAGTCCTTCTGCACCCCAGTATCCAACGTCTGCTCTCTTAAAAGTCCTTCTGAACCTCAGTCTCCAAACTTTGCTCTCTGTAATGGTCCTTCTGCACCCTAGTCTTCAAAATCTGCTCTCTACAACAATCCTTCTTCACCAAAGTCTCCAAACTCTGCTCTCTATAACGGTCTTTCTGCACCCCAATTGCCAACCTCTGTTTTCTGTAACAGTCCTTCTGCACCTCAGATTTCAACCTCTGCTCTCTGTAACAGTCCTTCTAAGCCTCAGTCTGAAACCTCTGCTGTCTGCAACAATCCTTCTGCACCCTAGTCTCCAAACTCTGCTATCTGTAACAATCCTTCTGCACCGCAGTCTCCAACCTCTGCTCTCTGTAAGAGGTCTTCTGTACCCCAGTCTCCAGACTCTGCTCTCTATAACAGGCCTTCTGCTCCCCAGTCTCCAACCTCTTCTCTCTGCAACAGTTCTTCTGCACCTCAGTCTTCAACCTCTGCTCTCTGCATCAGTCCTTCTAAACCGCAGTCTCCAACCTCTGCTCTCTGCAATGATCCTTCTGCATCCCAGTTTCCAACAACTGCTCTCTGCAACAGTCCTTCTGCACCCCAGTCTACAACCTCTGCTCTCTGCTACAGTACTTCTACACCCCAGTCTCCAACCTCTGCTCTCTGCAACATTTCTTTTGCACCCAAGTCTCAAACCTGTGCTCTCTGTAACTGTCCTGCTGCAACCCAGTCTCCAGCCTCTGCTCTCTGTAGCGATCCTTCTGCACCTCATTCTCCAACCTGTGTTCTCTGCAACGATTCTTCTGCACCCCAGTCTCCACTCTCTGCTCTCTGTAAGAATCCTTTTGCACCCCAGTCTTCAAATTCTCCTCTCTGTAAAAGTCATTCTGCACCTCAGTCTCCAAGTTCTGCAATCTGTAACATTTCTTCTGCACCCCAGTCTCAAACCTCTGCACTCAGAAATGATCTTTCTGCACCTCAGTCTCCAACGTCTGCTCTCTGCAATGATCCTTCTTCTAACCAGGCTCCAACATTTACTCTCTGCAACAGTCCTTCGACATCTCAGTTTCTAAAATCTGCTGTCTGAAACAGTCCTTATGAACCTCTGTCTTAAACCTCTGCTCTCAGTAACAGTTCTTCTGCAACCCATTCTCCAAACTCTGTTCTCTGTAGCACTTCTTCTGCACCCCAGTCTCCACCCTCTACTCTCTGTAAAAGTCCTTCTGCACCTCAGTCTCCAACCTCAGCTCTCTGTGAGATCCTTCTGAAACCCATTCTCCAAACGCTGCTCTCCGTAACAGTCTTCTGCACCCCAGTCTCCAAACACTGTTCTCTGTAACAGGCCTTCTGCACCCCAGTCTCTAACCTGTGCTCTCTGCAACGATCCTTCTGCACACCAGTCTCCAAACTCTACTCTCTGTAACAGTTCTTCTGCACCTCAGGATCCAACATCTGTTCTCTGAAAGGGTCCTTCTGCACCTCAGTCTGAAAACTTGGCTCTCTGCAAAAATACTTCTGCACCCGAGTTTCTAAACTTTGCTCTCTGTAACAGTACTTCTGAACCCCAGTCTACAAAATGCTTTGTAAGATCCTTCTGCAACCCAGTCACGAAATTGTGCTATCTTTAACAGTCCTTCTGCACCTCAGTCTCCAAAGTCTGCTCTCTGTAACAGGCCTTCTGCACCCCAGTCTCCAACTTCTGCACTCTGTAACAATCCTTCTGCACCTCAGTCTCCAACCTCTGCTCTCTGCAACGGTTTTTCTGCACCCCAGTCTCCAAACTCTTCTATCTGCTCCAGTACTTCTGCAACCCAGTCTCCAACATCTGCTCTCTGTATCATTCCTTTTGCACCTCAGTCTCCAACCTCTGCTCTCTGCAGCAGTCCTTTTACTCCCCAGTAACCAAAATCTGCTCTGTGTAACGATCCTTCTTCACCTTAGTTTCCAACCTCTGATCTCTGCAACTATCCTCCTGCACCCCAGTCTCCAAACTCTGATCTCTGTATCAGTCCTTCTGCAACACAGTCTCCAACCTCTGCTGTCTGTAAAAATCATTCTGGACCTCATCTTCAAATTCTGCTCTCTGTAAAAGTCCTTCTGCACCTCAGTCTCCAACCTCTGCTCTCTTTAACAGTCCTTCTGCACCCCAGTCTCCAACATCTGCTCTCTGCAACGATCCTTCTTCTCCCCAGGCTCAAACCTCTGCTAACAGCAACGGTCCTTATACACCCCAGTTTTGAAACTTTGCTCTCTGAAACAGTCCTTTTGCACCTCAGTCTCCAAACTCTGCTCTCTGCAACAGTCCTTCTGCACATCAGTCTCCAACCTCTGCTCTCAGTAACAGTTCTTCTGTACCCCAATATCCAAACTCTGCTTTTTGTAACACCCCCTCTGCACCCCAGTCTCCACCCTCTACTCTCTGTAAAAGTCCTTCTGCACCTCCGTCTCCAACCTCTGTTCTCTGTAAGATCCTTCTGCCTCACATGCTTCAAATGCTGATCTCTGTAACAGTCCTTCTGCACCCCAGTCTCCAAACTGTGCTCTCTGTAACAGGCCTTCTGCACCCCAGTCTTCAACCTCTGCTCTCTGTAACAGGCCTTCTGCAGCCCAGTCTCCAACCTGTGCTCTCTGCAACGATCCTTCTGCACCCCGGTCTCCAAACTCTGCTCTCTGTTCCAGTCCTTCTACACGCCAGGATCCAACATCTGCTCTCTGCAACAGTCCTTCTGCACCTCAGTCTGAAAACTCTGCTCTCTGCAACAATCTTTCTGCACCCCAGTTTCCAACCTTTGCTCTCTGTAATAGTCCTTCTGAACCTCAGTCTCCAAAATGCTCTCTGTAAGATCTTTGTGCAACCCAGTCTAGAAATTGTGCTATCTGTCACATTCCTTCTGCACCCCAGTCTACAAACTCTGCTCTCTGTCACAGGCCTTCTGTACCCCAGTCTTCAATCTCTGCTCTCTGTAACAGGCCTTCTGCACCCCAGTCTCCAAACTCTTCTCCCTGCAACAATCCTTCTTCACCTCAGTCTCCGAACTCTGCTCTCTGCAACAGTCCTTCTGGACCCCAGTCTCCAAACTCTGCTCTCTGTAACAATCCTTCTGCACCTCAGTCTCCAAGCTCTTCTCTCTGCAACGGTTTTTCTGCACCTCTGTCTCCACCCTCTGTTTTCTGCAACAGTCCTTCTGCACCCCGGTCTCCAAACATTGCTCTCTGTAAAAGTTCTTCTCTACTGCAGTCTCCAAACTCTGCTCCCTGTAACGGTCCTTCTGAACCCCAGTCTCCAACCTCTGCTTTGTGTATCAGTTTTTCTGCACCCCAGTCTTCAACTTCTGCTCTCTGTATCAGTCCTTTTGCACCTCAGTCTCCAACCTCTGTTCTCTGCAGCAGTCTTTTTATACCCCAGGAACAAAACTCTGCTCTGTGTAACGATCCTTCTGCACCATAGTTTCCAACCTCTGCTCTCTGCAACGATCCTTCTGCACCCCAGTATCCAACCTCTGCTCTCTGTATCAGTCCTTCTGCACCACATTCTCCAAACTCTGCTCTCTGCATAAGTCCTTATGCACCCAAGTCTATAAACTCTGCTCTCTGCAACATATCTTCTGCACCCCAGTCTCCAACCTGACCTCTTTGTAACAGTCCTTCTGCACCCCAGTCTCCAACATCTGCTCTCTACAACGATCTTTCTTCTACCCAGTCTTCAAACTCTGCTCACTGTAAAAGTACTTTTGTATCGCAGTCTCCAACCTCTTCTCCTTGTAATGGTCCATCTGCACCCAAATTGCCAACCTCTGCTTTCTATAAAAGTACTTTTGCACCTCAGACTCCAACCTCTCCTCTCTGTAACAGTCCTTATAAGCCTCAATCTGAAACCTCTGCTCTCTACATCGGTCCTACTACACCCCAGTCTCCAAACTGTGCTATCTGTAAAAATCCTCCTGCACCCAAGTCTCCAACATCTGCTCTCTGTAACAGGTCTTGTGCAACCCAGTCTCCAAACTCTGCTCTCTGTAACAGTCCTTCTGCACCTCAGTCTCCAACCTCATCACTCTGCAACAGACCTTCTGCTTCCCAGTCACCAACCTCTGCTCTCTGCAAGGATCATTCTGCATCCCAGTCTCTAACGTCTGCTCTCTGCAACAGTCCTTCTACACCCCAGTCTCCAACCTCTGCTCTCTGCTACAGTCTCCCTGCATTCCAGTCTCCAACCTCTGCTCTCTGCAACATTTCTTCTGCACCCCAGTCTCCAAGCTATGCTTTCTGTAACTATCCTACTGCACCCTGGTCTCCAAACTCTGCTCTCTGTAGCGATTCTTCTTCACCTAAGTCTCCAACTTCTGCTCTCTGTAACAATCTTTCTGCACCCCAGTCTCCAAACTCTTCTCTCTGCAACAGTCCTTCTGCACCTCATACTCCAAGCTCTGCTCTCTGTAAAAGTCCTTCTGCACATCAGTGTTCAAAATCTGTTCTCTGTAATAACCTTCTGCACCTCAATCTCCAATCTTTGCTCTCTGCAATCATCCTTCGGCACCACAGTCTCCAAACTCTGCTCTCTGTAACACTCCTTCTGCACCTCAGTTTCCAAACTCTGCTCTCTGCAAAAGACCTTCTGCACCTCAGTCTGAAAACTTTGTTTTCTGCAAGGATCCTTCTGCACTACAGTCTCAAAACTCTGCTCTCTGTAACAGTCCTTCTGCACCCCAGTCTCCAACCTCTGCTCTCTGTAACAGGCCTTTTGCACCCCATTCTCCAACCTCTTCTCTGTGTAATAGTGCTTCTTCACCTCAGTCTACAAACTCTGCTCTCTGCAACAGTCCGTCCGAACCCCAGTCTCCAAACTCTGCTTACTGTATCACTCCATCTGTACCACAATTTCCAACATCTGCTCTCTGTAAGAGTCTTTCTGCACCTCAGTGTACAAACTCTGCTTTCTGCAATAGTCCTTCTGCACAAAATCTCCAACCTCTGCCTCTGTAACAGTCCTAATGTAACCCAGTCTCCAAACTCTGCTCTCTGCAACAGTCCTTCTGCACCCCAATGTGAACCTGTGCTCTCGGCTACAGTCCTTATACACCCCAGTGTCCAGCCCGTGCTCTTTGCTACAGTCCCTCTGCAACCCAGTCTCCAACATCTGCTCTCTGTAACAATTTTTCTGCACCTCAGTCTTCAACCTCTGCTCTCTGCAACGGTCCTTCTGCACCTCAGTCTCCAAAATCTACTCTCTGTAAATGTACTTCTGAACCCCTTGTCAAAACTCTTCTGTCCATAACAGGCCTTCTGCACCCAGGTCTCCAACCTCTGTTCTTTATAACAATACTTCTGCACCCCAGTCTCAAAATTTTGCTCTCTACCACGATCCTTCTGCACCCCAGTCTCCAACCTCTGCTATCTGTAACAGGCCTTTTGCACCCAAATCTCCCACCTCTACTCTCTGTAACAGTCCTTTTGCACCTCAGTCTCCAACTTCTGCTCTCTGAAAGAGTCCATTTGCACCTCAGTCTCCAAACTCACCTCTCTGCATCGACCTGTCTGCACCTCAGTCTCCAAACTCTACTCTCTGTAACAGTCCTTCTGCATCCCAGTCTCAAACTTCTGCTGTCTGCAAAGATCCTTCTGCAAACCAGTCTCCAACATCTGCTCTCTGAAACAGTCCTTCTGCACCCCAGTCTCCAACCTCTGCTCTCTGCAATGATCCTTCTGCACTCCAGTATCCAACATCTGCTCTATGCAACAGTCCTTCTGCACCCCTGTCTCCAACCTCTGCTCTCTGCAACAGTCCTACTGCAACTCAGTCTGAAAACTCTATTATCTGCAAGGATCCTTCTGCACCCCAGTCTTCAAACTCTGCTCTCTTTTATAGTCCCATTGCACCTCAGTCTCGAAACTCTGCTCTCTGTAAGATCCTCCTTCAACCCTGTCTCCAAACTCTGCTCTTTATAACAGTCCTTCTGCACCCCAGTCTCCAACCTCTGCTCCCTGCAACACTGCTTGTAAACCCCAGTCTCCAAACTCTGCTCTCTGCAACAGTCCTTCTGCAGCCCAGGCTCCAACTTCTGTTCTCTGTAACAATCCTTCTTCACCTCAGTTACCAAACTCTGATCTCTGCCATGGTCCTTCTGCACCACAGTCTACAAACTCTGCTCTCTGTAACAGTCCTGCTGCACCTCGGTCTACAAATTCTGCTCTTTGTAAGATCCTTTTGCAACCTTGTCTAAAAACTCTGCTCTCTGTAGAAATTTTTCTGCAACCCAGTCTTTAACCTCTGCTCTCTGTAACAGGCCTTCTGTCCCGCAGACTCCAAACTCTGCTACCTGTAATGGTCCTTCTGCACCCCAGTCTCCAACCTCTGCTCTCTGTAACAATCCTTCTGCACCCCTGTCTCCAACCTCTGCTCTCTGCAATGATCCTTTTGCACCCCAGTCTCCAACATGTGGTCTCTGAAAAAGTCCTTCTTCATTCCAGTCTTCAACATCTGCATTCTGCAAAAGTCTACCTGAAGCTCAGTGTGAAAATTCTGCTCTCTGCAACGATCCTTGTGCACACCAGTCTTCCAAATCTGCTTTCTGTAACAGTCCTTCTGCACCTCAGTCTCCAAAATCCGCTCTTTGTAACAGTGCTTCTGCTCCCCAGCCTCCAACCTCTGCTCTCTGTAAGATCCCTTCTCACCCCAGTTTCCAAATCTGCTCTCTGTAACATTCCTTCTGCTCCCCAGTATCCAACATCTGCTCTCTGTAACAGTCCTTCTGCTCACCAGTCTCAAACCTCTGCTCTCTGAAACAGTCCTTCTGCTTCCCAGTCTACAACTTCTGCTCTCTGTAACACTCCTTCTGTACCGCAGTTCTCAAACTCTGCTGTCTGCAACGATCCTTCTGCACTCCAGTCTCCAACCTCTCCTTTCTTTATCATTTCTTCTGCACCACAGTTTCCAAACTCTTCTCTCTGTAACATTCCTTCTGCACCTCTGTCTCAAACCTCTGCTCTCTGCGACAGTTCTTCTACACCCCAGTCTCCAACTTATCCTCTCTGCAACAGTTCTAATGCACCCCAGACTCCAAGGTCTGCACTCTGAAACAGTCCTTCTCCACAACAGTCTCCAACCTCTGCTCTATGTAACAGTCCTCCTGTAGTGTAGTCTCCAAAATCTGCTCTCTGTAACACTCCTTCTGCTCCCCAGTCTTCATCCTCTGCTTTCTCTATCAGTCCTTCTGCACCCCAGTATCCAACCTCATCGCTCTGTAACAGTCCTTATGCACCTCAGTCTCCAAACTCTGCTCTCTGTAACAGTACATCTGCACCCAAGTCTCAAACCTCTGTTTTCTGCAACAGTCGTTCTACACCCCATTCTCCAAACTCTGCTATCTGCAACAGTCCTTTTGCACCCCAGTCTCCAAACTCTGCTATCTGCATCAGTCCTTCTGCACCCCAGTATTTAACCTCTGCTCTTTGTAACAATCCTTCTGCACCTCAGTCTCCAAACACTGCTCTCTACAATGGTCCTCCTGAACCTCCGTCTCTAAACTCTACTCTCTGTAACAGTCTTTCTGCACCTCAGTCTCCAACATATTCTCTCTGTAAGATTCTTCTGCAACCCAGTCTGTAAACTCTGCCCTCTGCAACAGTCCTTCTGCACACCTTGTCCAACCTCTGTTCTCTGTAACAGTCCTTCTGAACGCCGATCTCAAACCTCTCCTCGCTACAACGATCCTTCGGCACGCCAGTCTCCAATATCTGCTCTCTGCAACAGTCCATCTGCACCTCAGTCTGAAAAATCTGTTCTCTGCAATGATCATTCTGCACACCAGTCTCCAACCTCTTCTCTCTATAACAGTCCTGCTGTACCACAGTCTCCCAAATCTTCTCTCTGTAAGATCCTTCTGCAACCCTGTCTCCAAACTCTGCTGTTTGTAACAGTCCATCTGCACCCCAGTATCCAACTTCTGCTCTGAGTAACAGGCCTTTTGCACTCCATTCTCCAAACTCTGCTGTCTGCATCAGTTTTTCTACACCGGAGTTTCCAAACTCTACTTTCTGTATCAGTCCACCTGCACCAGAAATCTCCAACCTCTGCTCACTGCAACACTCCTTCTACACCCTAATTTCCAGCCTCTGCTCTCTGCAAGAGTCCATCTTCAACCCAGTCTCCAACATCTGCTCTCCGCAACAGTCCTTCTGCACCAAAGTCTCCAAACTCTGCCTCTGTAACAGTCCTACTGAAAGGCAGTCTCCAACCTCTACTCTCTGCAACAGTGCTTCTGCACACAAATCTCAAACCTGTGCTCTCTGTAACAGTTCTTCTACACCCCACATCCAGCCTCTGCTCTCTGCAGCAGTCCCTGTGCAACGCAGTCTCCAAACTCCGCACTCTATAACGATCCTTCTGTACCTCATTCTCCAAACTCTACTCTCTGTAAAAGTACTTCTGCACCCCTTCTCCAAACTCTGCTCTCTGTAACAGGCCTTCTACACCCCAGTCTCCGAATTCTTTACTTTATAATAATCCTTCTGCACCCCAGTTTCCAACCTCTGCTCTCTACAACGATCCTTCTGCACCCCAGTCTCCAACCTCTGCTCTCTGCAACAGTCCTTCGGCACCCCAGTCTCCAACATGTGCTCTCTCCAACAGTCCTTCTGCACCTCAGTCTGAAAACTCTGTTCTCTACAACAATCTTTCTGCACCCTACTCTCCAACATCTGCTCTCTGTAAAAGTCCTGCTGCACCTGGGTCTACAACCTCTGCTTTCTGTAAGATCCTTGAGCAACCTTGTGTAAAAACTCTGCACTCAGTAACAGTTCTTCTGCACCCCAGTCTCCAAACTTGGATCTCCGTAACAGTCCTTTTTCAGTGTCCAAACTCTGCTCTCAAAAATGATTATTCTGCACCTCAGTCTCCAAACTCTACTCTCTGTAACAGTCCTTCTGCACCCCAGTCTCAAAGCTCTTCTGTCTACAACGATCCTTCTGCACCCCAGTCTCCAAACTCTGCTCTCTGTAATAGTCCTTCTGAACCTCAGTCTCCAACCTCTTCTCTCTGTAACAGTCCTTCTGCACCTCAGTCTTCAACCTCTGCTCTCTGCAAAAGTCCTTCTACACCTCATTCTCTAACCTCTGTTCTCTGCAACAGTCCTTCTAAACCTCAGTCTCCAAAATCTGCTCTCTACAACAGTCCTTCTGTACCCTAGTCTTCAACGTGTGCTCTCTGTAACGGTCCTTCTGTACTGCAGTCTCGAAACTCTGCTCTCTCTAGCGGTCCTTCTGCACCCCAGTCTCCAACCTCTGCTCTCTGTATCAGTACTTCTGCACCCCAGTTTCCAAACTCTGCTCTCTGTAGCATTCCTTCTGCTTCTCAGTCTCCAACCTCTGCTATTTCCGACAGTTCTTCTGCACCCCAGAATTCCACATCTGCTATCTGCAACAGTTCTTCTGCACCCCAGTTTCCAACATCTGCTCTCTGTAACAATCCTTCTGAACCTCAGTCTTCAACCTCTACTCTTTGTAACAGTCGTTCGGCACCTCAGTCTCCAAATTCTGCTCTGTGTAAGATCTTTCTGTAACCAAGTCTCCAAACTCTTCCCTCTGTATCATTCCTTCTGCACCCTTTCTCTAAACTTTTTTCTGTATAAAAAGCCTTCTGCACCCCAGTCTCCAACCTCTGTTCTCTGTAACAGTCCTTCTGCACCCGTGTCTCAATAAACTGCTCTCTGCAACAGTCCTTCTGCACCTAAGTCTGAAAACACTGTGATCTGCAATGATCTTTCTGAACCCAAGTCTCCAAACTCTGCTCTCTGTAACAGTCCTGCTGCACCTCAGTCTCCAAACTCTGCTCTCTTTAAGATCCTTCTGCAACCCTGTCTCCAAACTCTGCTCTATGTAACAGTCCTTCTGCACCCCAGACTCCAACCACTTTTCACTGTAACAGGCCTTTTGAACCCAAATCTACACCCTCTACTCTCTGTAACATTCCTTCTGCACCTCAGTCTACAACCTCTGCTCTCTGCAACAGTCTACTGCACCTCAGTATCCAAGATCTGCTCTCTGCAATGATCTTTTTGCACCTTAGTCTCAAAACTCTGCTCTCTGTAACAGTCCTTCTGCACTCCAGTTTCCAACCTCTGATCTCTGCAACAGTCGATTTGCACTTCAGTCTTAAACCTCTGCTCTCTGTAAGATCCATCTGAACCCTAGTATCCAACCTCTGCTCTCTGTAACAGTCCTTCTGCACCCCAGTCTCCAAACTCTGCTCTTTGTAACATTCCTTCTGCACCTTAGTCTCCAAACTCTGCTCTCTGTAACAGTCCTTCTTCACTCCAGTATCCAACCTCTGCTCTCTGCAAAAGTCCATTTGCACTCCAGTCTTCAACCTCTGTTCTCTGTAAGATCCATCTGAATCCTAGTATCCAAACTCTGCTCTCTGTAACAGTCCTTCTGCACCCCAGTCTCCAAACTCTGCTCTTTGTAACATTCATTCTGGACCTCAGTCTCCAAACTCTGCTCTCTGCAACAGTCCATCTGCACTCCAGTCTCCAACATCTGCTCTCGGCAACAGTCTTTCTACACCCTAGTTTCCAGCCTCTGCTCTCTGCAACAGTCCTTCTGCACCCCAGTCTCCAAACTCTGCTCTCTGCAACGATCTTTCTAGACCCCAGTCTCCAACCTTTGCTCTCTGCAACAGTCCTTCTGTACCCCAGTTTCCAAACTCTGCGCTCTGTAACAGATTTCTATACTGCAGTCTCCAAACTCTGGTCTCTGTAACGTTTATCTGCACCCAAATATCCAACCTCTAGTCTCTGTAACAGTGTTTCTGCAACTCAGTCTCCAAACTCTGCTCTCTGTAGCAGGCCTTCTGCACCATAGTCTTCAAAATCTCCTCAGTTCTAGGATCATCCTGCACCCCAGTCTCCGATCTCTGCTCTCTGCAATGAACCTACTACAGCACAGTATTTAACCTCTGATCTCTGCAACAGTCCTTCTGCACCACAGTCTTCAACCTCTGCTCTCTGTAACACTCCTTCTGCACCCCTGTCTCCAAACTCTGCTCTATATAAGAGTTTTTATGCACATCAGATTCTAACCTCTGCCCGCTGCAACAGTCCTTTTGCACCTCATGTCCAACGTCTACTCTCTGCAACAGTCGTTCTGAACCCCAGTCTGCAAACTCTGTTCTCTGAAACGGTTCTTCTGCACCCCAGTCTCCAAAATCTGCTCTCTGCAACAGTCCTTCTACACCCCAGTCTCCAACATCTGGTCTCTGCAACAGTCCTTCTGCACCACAGTCTGAAAACTCTGCTGTCTGAAGGGAACCTCCTGCACCCCAGTCTCCTACCTCTGCTGTCTGTTACAATCCTTCTGCACCTCAGTCTCCGTCATCTGCTCTCTGTAAGATCCATCTGAACCCCAGTCTCCAACATCTGCTCCCTGTAACAGTCCTTCTGTACCTCAGTCTCCAACCTCTGCTCTCTGCAACAGCCTTCTGAACTCCTGTCTGCAAACTATTCTATCTGCAACGATCTTCCTGGACCCCAGTCTCCAACCTCTGCTCTCTGCAACAGTCATTCTGCAGCAAAGTCTCTAATCTCTGTTCTCTGTAAGATCTTTTTGCACTCCAGTTTCCAAACTATGTTCTCTCTAACATTCCTTCTCCACCCTAGTCGTCAACCACTGCTTTCTGCAAGGTTCCTGCGGCACCCCAGTCTTCAAACTCTGTTCTCTGTAACAGTCCTTCTGCATCCGTGTCTCAAAAAACTGCTCTCTGCAACAGTCCTTCGGCACCTAAATGTGAAAACTCTGTGATCTGCAATGATCTTTCTAAACCCAAGTCTCCAAACTCTGCTCTCTGTAACAGTCTTTCTGCACCTCAGTCTCCGAACTCTGCTCTCTGTAACAGTCCTTCTGCACCAGTCTCCAACCTCTGTTCTCTGTAAGATCTTTTTGCACTCCAGTTTCCAAACTATGCTCTTTCTAACATTCCTTCTCCACCCTAGTCGCCAACCACTGCTTTCTGCAAGGTTCCTGCGGCACCCCAGTCTCCAAACTCTGTTCTCTGTAACAGTCCTTCTGCACCCGTGTCTCAAAAAACTGCTCTCTGCAACAGTCCTTCTGCACCTAAGTCTGAAAACTCTGTGATCTGCAATGATCTTTCTGAACCCAAGTCTCCAAACTCTGCTCTCTGTAACAGTCCTGCTGCACCTCAGTCTCCAAACTCTGCTCTCTTTAAGATCCTTCTGCAACCCTGTCTCCAAATTCTGCTCTATGTAACAGTCCTTCTGCACCCCAGACTTCAACCTGTGTTCTTTGTAACAGGCCTTTTGAACCCAAATCTACAACCTCTACTCTCTGTAACATTCCTTCTGCACCTCAGTCTACAACCTCTCCTCTCTGCAACAGTCTACTGCACCTCAGTATCCAAGCTCTGCTCTCTGGAATGATCTTTCTGCACCTTAGTCTCAAAACTCTGCTCTCTGTAACAGTCCTTCTGCACTCCAGTCTCCAACCTCTGCTCTCTGCAACAGTCCATTTGAACTCCAGTCTTCAACCTCTGCTCTCTGTAAGATCTATCTGAACCCTAGTATCCAAACTCTGCTCTCTGTAACAGTCCTTCTGCACCCCAGTCTCCAAACTCTGCTCTTTGTAACATTCCTTCTGCACCTCAGTCTCCAAACTCTGCTCTCTGCAACAGTCCATCTGCACTCCAGTCTCCAACATCTGCTCTCTGCAACAGTCCTTCTACACCCTAGTTTCCAGCCTCTGCTCTCTGCAACAGTCCTTCTGCACCCCAGTCTCCAAACTCTGCTCTCTGCAACGATCTATACAGACCCCAGTCTCCAACTTCTGCTCTCTGCAACAGTCCATCTGTACACCAGTTTCCAAACTCTGCACTCTGTAACAGTTTTCTATACAGCAGTCTCCAAACTCTGGTCTCTGTAACGTTTCTTCTGCACCCCAATTTTCAACCTCTAGTTTCTGTAACAGTGTTTCTGCAACTCAGTCTCCAAACTCTGCTCTCTGTAGCAGGCCTTCTGCACCACAGTCTTTAAAATCTGCTCTCTTCTAGGATCCTCCTGCACCCCAGTCTCCAATCTCTGCTCTCTACAATGAACCTACTGCAGCACAGTAATTAACCTCTGATCTCTGCAACAGTCCTTCTGAACCACAGTCTTCAACCTTTGCTCTCTGTAACAGTCCTTCTGCACCCCTGTCTCCAAACTCTTCTCTATGTAAGAGTTTTTATGCACATCAGATTCTAACCTCTGCTCTCTACAACAGTCCTTTTGCACCTCATGTCCAACCTCTACTCTCTGCAACAGTCGTTCTGAACCCCAGTCTGCAAACTCTGTTCTCTGAAACAGTTCTTCTGCACCCCAGTCTCCAAAATCTGCTCTCTGCAACAGTCCTTCTACACCTCAGTCTCCAACATCTGGTCTCTGCAACTGTTCTTCTGCACCACAGTCTGAAAACTCTGCTGTCTGAAAGGAACCTCCTGCACCCCAGTCTCCTACCTCTGCTGTCTGTTACAATTTTTCTGCACCTCAGTCTCCATCATCTGCTCTCTGTAAGATCCATCTGAACCCCAGTCTCCAACATCTGCTCTCTGTAACAGTCTTTCTGCACCTCAGTCTCCAACCTCTGCTCTCTGCAACAACCTTCTGCGTTCCTGTCTGCAAACTATGCTATCCGCAACGATCTTCCTGGACCCCAGTCTCTAACGTCTGCTCTCTACAACAGTCCTTCTGCACCAAAGTCTCCAACCTCTGTTCTCTGTAAGATCTTTTTGCACTCCAGTTTCCAAACTATGTTCTCTCTAACATTCCTTCTCCACCCTAGTCGCGAACCACTGTTTTCTGCAAGGTTCCTGTGGCACCCAAGTCTCCAAACTCTGTCCTCTGCAACAGTCCTCGTGCTCCCCAGTCTCCAATATCTGCTCTCTGTAACAGTCCTTCTGTACCGCATTCAACAAACTCTTCTCTCTGTAACGATCCTTCTGGACCCCAGTCTCCAACCTCTGCTTTATGTATCAGTCTTTCTGAACCCCAACTCCAACCGCTGATCTCTGTGTCTTTATTTCTTCACCTCAGTCTCCAACCTGTGCTTTGTGTAACAGTCCTTCTGCACACAAGTCTCAAACCTCTGTTCTCTGTAACAATCCTTCTGCAACCCAATTTCAAACCTCTGTTTTCTGTCTTTCTGCACGTAAGTCTCCAAACTCTGCTCTCCATAACAGTCCTTCTACACCTCAAACTCCAACCTCTGCTCTCTGTAACAGTACTTCTGCACCTCAGTCTTAAACCTCTCCTCTGCACGATCCTTCTGCACCCCAGTCTCAAACAACTGCTCTCTGTAACAGTCCATCTGCACCTTAGTCTCCAACCTCTGCTCTCTGTAAAATCCTTCAGCATCCCTTTCTTCAAAATCTTCTCTCTGTACCAGTCCTTCTGCACCGAAGTCTCCAACCTCTCATCTCTCTAACAGGCCTTCTGCACGCCAGTCTCCAAATATGCTCTTTTAGCAGGCCTTGTGCACGCATGACTCCAACCTCTGCTCTCTGCAACGATCCTTCTGCACCTCAGTCTCCTACCTCTGCTCTCAGTAAGGCCCTTCTGCAACCCAGTCTCCAAACTCTTCTCTCTGTACCAGTCCTTATGCAGAATAGTTTCCAAATTCTGCTCTCTGTAACAGGAATTTTGAAACCCAGTCTCGAAACTCTGCTCTGTGTAACAGGCCTTCAGAACCCCAGTCTCCAACCTCTTCTCTCTGCAATGATTTTTCTCCACCCCAGTATCCAAACTCTGCTCTCTGTAACAGTCCTTCTGCACACCAGTCTCCAAACTCTGCTCTCTGTAACTGTCCTTCTGCACATCAATCTCCAAACTCTGCTCTCTGTAACAGTCAATCTTCACCTCAGTCTCTAAAATATGCTCTCTGCAACGATCCTTCTGGACCCCAGTCTCCAACTTTTGCTCTCTGCAACAGTCCTTCTGCACCACAGTCTCCAGACTCTGCTCTCTGTAAGATCCTTCTTAACTGCAGTTTCCAAACTCTGCTCTCTGTAACATTCCTTCTCCAAACCAGTCTCCAACTTTTGTCCTCTACAATAGTCCTGCTGCTTCCCAGTCCCCGAGATCTGCTCTGTGTAACAGTCCTTCTTTACCGCAGTCTCCAAACTCTGCTCTCTGTAACGGTCCTTCTACACCCCAATTTCCAACCTCCTCTTTCTGTAACAGTACTTCTGCACCTCAGTCTCCAAACTCTGCTCTTTGTAACACGCCTTCTACACCTCAGTCTTCAACCTGTGTTCTCTCTCACATTCCTTCTGCACCCCAGTCTCCAAACTCTGCTCTCTGCATTGGTACCTTTGCACCCGAGTCTCCAACCTTGTTCTCTACAACAGTCCTTCTGTACTGCAGTCTCCAACCTCAGTTCTTTCTAAGGGTCCATTTGTAACCCAGTCTCCCACCTCTACTTTCTATATCAGTCTTTTTGCACCACAGTCTCCAAACTCTGCTCCCTGTAACCATCATTCTGCACCTCAGTTTGCAACCTCTGCTCTCTGAAAGAGTCCTTCTGCATCCAGTCTTCAAACTCTGCTCTCTTCAAGAGTTTTTCTGCACCCCAGTCTCCATCCTCTGCTCTCTGCAAGAGTCCTTCTCCACCGTAGTCTCCAACCTCTGCTCTCTGTAACAGTCATTCTGTACTGCAATATCCAACCTCTGCTCTTGGTAAGGGTCCTTCTGCACCCCAGTCTCCAACCAATTTTTCTGTATCAGTCCTTGTGCACCCCAGTCTCCAACCTGTGCTCTCTGTAACAGTCTTTCTGCACCTCAGACTCCAACCTCTGCTCTATATAACTGTCATTCTGCAATTTAGTCTTCAACCTCTGCTCTCTGCTACAGTCCTTCTGGACCCCAATCTCCAACCTCTACTCTCTGCAACAGTACTTCTACATCCCAGTCTAAAACCTCTGCTCTCTGCAAGAGTCTTTCTGCACATCAGTCTCCAACCTCTGCTCTCTGCAACGATCCTTCTGCACTGCAGTCTGAAAACTCTGCTCTCTGCAGTAATCCATCTGCACCCTAGTCTCAAAACTGTTCTCTGTAACAGTCCTTCTGTAACTCAGTCTACAATCACTACTCTCTGCAACAGTCCTTCTACACCCAAGTCTCCATACTCTGATCGCCCCAATGGTCCTTCTGCACCCCAGTCTCCAAACTCTGTTCTCTACATCGGTTCTTCTGCAACCCAGACTTCGACCTCTGCTCTCTGTAACAGTATTTCTTTACCACAGTCTCCAACCTCTGTTCTCTGTAATGGTCTTTATGCACCCCAGTATCCAACCTGTGCTTTCTGTATTAGTCGTTTGAACCACAGTCTGAAACTTTGCCCTATGTAACCCTCTTTCTGCAACGCAGTCTGCAAACTCTGCTCTCTGCAACAATCCTTCTGCACCCCAGTCCCAAACATCTGCTCTCTGCAACAGTCATTCTGCACCCCAGTCTCCAAACGTTTCTCTCTGTAACAGTCCTTCTGTACTGCATTCTCCAACCTCTGCTCTCTGTAAGGGTACTTCTGCACCCCAGTTTCCAAACTCTGCTTTCTGTGTCAGTCCTTCTGCAGCCCAGTCTCCGACCTCTGCTCTGCGTAACTGTCCTTTTGCACCTTAGTCTCCAACCTCTGCTCTCTGCTACAGTCTTTCTGAACCCCAATCTCCAACCTCTACTCTCTGCAACAGTCCTTGTACATCCCTTTCTAAAACCTCTGCTCTCTGCATCATCCTTCTGCACCCCGGTCTCCAACCTCTGCTCTCTGTAACAATCCTTCTGCACCTCAGTCTCCAACCTCTGCTCTCTGCAAAGGTCCTTCTGCACCTCAGTCTCCAACTTCTACTCTCTCTAACAGTCCTTCTGCACCTCAGTCTCAAAACTCTGCTTTCTGACACAGTCCTTCTGCACTCAAGTCTCCAACCTCTGCTCTCTGCAACATTCTTTCTGCAACTCAGTCTCCAACCTCTGCTCTCTGCAACAATCCTTCTGCACCCCAGTCTCAAACCTCTGCTCATAGCAACAGTCCTTGTGAACCCCAGTCTCCAACATCTGCTTACTGCAACAGTTCTTCTGTACCTCAGTCTGAAAACTCTGCTCTCTGCAACAGTCCTTCTACACCCAAGTCTCCATGCTCTGCTCGCCCCAACGATCCTTCTGCACCCCAGTCTCCAACATCTGCTCTCTGAAACAGTCCTTCTACACCCCAGTCTCGAACCTCTGCTCTCTGCAACAGTTCTTCTACACCCTAGTCTCCATACTGTGCTCGCCCCAACGATCATTCTGAACTCCAGTCTCCAACAATTGTTCTCTACATCAGTTCTTCAGCACCCCAGTCTCCAACCTCGGCTCTCTGTAACAGTCCTTCTATACCGCTGTCTCCAACCTCTGTTCTCTGTAAGGGTCCTTATGCACCCCAGTATCCAACCTCTTCTCTCTGCAATGATCTTTCTGCACCTCATTTCCCAACCTCTACTATCTGTAACAGTTATTCTGCACCCGAGTCTCCAACCTCTACTCTCTGTAAGATTCTTCTGCACCTCAGTATCCAATCTCTGCTCTCTGTAACAATCTTAGGCACCTAAATCTCCAACTTCAGCTCTCTGCATCGGTCCTTCTGCAACCCAGTCTCCAAACTCTGTTCTCTGCAACAGTCATTCTTCCACACAGTCTCAAAAGCCTGCTTTCTGTATCAGTTCTTCTGTTCCCCAGTCTCCAACCTCTGCTCTCTGTAACAGTCCTTCTGCACCTCAGTCTACAACCTCTGCTCTCTGAAACAGTCCTTATGCAACCTAGTCTCCAACCTCTACTCTCTGCAACATTTCTTCTGCACCCCAGTCTCCAACCTGTGCTCTCTGTAACTGTCATTCTGCACCCCAGTCTCCAACATCTGCTCTCTGTACGTATCGTTCTCCAGCATAGTCTCTAACCTCTGCTCTCCTCATCGATCATTCTGCACCTCAGTCTCCAACCTCTGCTCTCTGCAACAATCCTTCTGCACCCCAGTCTTCAAGCACTGGTCTCTGTAACAGTTCTTATGCAGCTCACTCTCCCACCTATGCTCTCTGTAAGATACTTCTGCACACCAGTCTACAACATCGGCTCTCTGCAATGATCCTTTAGAACCCCAGTCTCCAACCTCTGCTCTCTGAAACAGTTCTTCTGTACAGCAGTCTCCAAACTCTGCTCTTTGTAACGGTCCTTCTACACCCCAGTCTCCAACCTCTACTTTCTGTATTAGTCTTTCTGCACCCCAGTCTCCAAACTCTTCTCTCTGTAATAGTCCTTCAGCACCTCAGTCTCCAAACTCTGCAAACTGCAACAGTCCTCTGCACTCCAGTCTCCACCCTCTGCTCTCGGTAACAGTTCTTCTGCACCCCAATCTCCATACTCTGTTCTCTGTAACACTCCTTCTGCACTCCAGTCTCCACCCTCTGATCTCTGTAACAATCAATCTGGACATCAGTTTCCAACCTCTGCTCTCTACAACGTTCTTTCTGCTCCTCAGTCTCCAAACTCTACTCTCTGTAAAAGTCCTTCTGGAACTCAGTCTCCAAACTCTGCTCTCTGTAAGATCCTTCTGCAACCAATTCTCCAAACTCTGCTCTCTGTAACAGTCCTTCTGCCCCCCAATATCCAAACTCTGCTCTCTGTAACAGGCCTTCTGCACCCCAGTCTTATAACTATTCTCTCTTTAATAGGCCTTCTGCACCCAAGTCTCCAACCTCTGTTCTCTGTAACATTTCTTCTGCACCACAGGATTCAACATCTGCTCTCTGCAACAGTCTTTCTGCACCTCAGTCTGAAAGCGCTGCTCTCTGCAAGGATACTTCTGCACCCCAGTCTTAAAACTCTGCTCTTGTAACACTCCTTCTGCACCTCTGTCTCCAAAATGCTCTTTTTAAATTTCTTCTGCAACCCAGTCTCGATACTGTGTTATCTGTAACAGTCCTTCTGCACCCGAGCCTCCAACCTCTGCTCTCTGCAACAGTCCTTCTCCATCTCAGTCTCAAAACTCTACTCTCTGTAAGATCCTTCTGCATTACAGTCTCCAACCTCTGCTCTTTGTATCAGTCCTTCTGCACCCAAGTCTCCAACCTGTGCTCTCTGTAGCAGTCCTTCTGCACCCCAGATTCTAACACCTGCTCTCTGCAACGATCCTTCTTCTACACAGTCTCCAAACTCTGCTCTCTGTAAAAGTCCTTCTACACCTCAGTCTCCATCCTTTGCTCTCTATAATGGTCCTTCTGCACCCCAGTCTTCAATCTTTGCTCTCTGTAACAATCCTTTTGCACCTCTGTCTCCAACATCTGCTCTCTGTAAAAGTTCTTCTGGACCACAGTCTCCAAACTATTTTCTCTATAACGGTCCTTCTGCATCCCAATTGCCAACCTCTGCTTTCTGAAACAGTCCTTGTGCACCAGCGACTCCAACCTCTGCTCTCTGTAACAGTCCTTCTAAGCCTCAGTGTGAACCCTCTGCTCTCTGCAACAATCCTTCTCAACAACAGTCTCCAAAATGTGCTTTCTGTAACAATCCTTCTGCACCCCAGTCGCAAACATCTACTCTCTGTAACAGGCCTTCTGCACCCCAGTCTCCAACCTATTCTCTCTGCAACGATTCTTCTGCACCTCAGTCTCCAACCTCTTCTCTCTGCAACAGTCCTTCTGCCCCCAGTCTCCAACCTCTGCCCTCTATAATATCTTTCTGCACCCCGTTCTCCAAACTTTGCACTCTGTAACAGTCATTCTGCACCTCAGTCTCCAACCTGATCTCTCTACAACGGCCCTTCTGCAACTCAGTATCCAAGCTCTGTTCTCTGCAGCAGTCCTTCTGCACCCCAGGCTAAAAACTCTGCTCTCTGTAACAGTCCTTCTGCACCACACTCTCCAAACTCTACTTTCCATATCAGTTATTCTGCATCCTCGTCTAAAACCTCTACTCTCTTTAACAGGCCTTCTGCACCCCAGTCTCTAACCTCTTCTCTCTGTAAGGATCCTTCTTAACCTCAGTCTCCAACCTCTGCTCTGTGCAACAGTCCTTCTGCACCACAGTCTCCAACTTCTGCTCTCTGTAACAATCCTTCTGCACCGCAGTCTCCAAGCTCTGCTCTCTCCAATGGTTCTTCTGCACCCCAGTCTCCAACATCTTCTATCTGCTACAGTACTTCTGCACCTCAATCTCCAACATCTGCTCTCTTTATCAATCCTTTTGCACCTCCGTCTTCAACCTCTGTTCTCTGTAAGATCCTTCTGCCACGAAATCTCCAAATGCTGCTCTCTGTAACAGTCCTTCTGCACCCCAGTCTTCAACCTGTGCTCTCTAAAACGATCCTTCTACACCCCGGTCTCCAAACTCTGCTCTCTGTAACAGTCCTTCTGCACCCCAGGATTCTACATCTGCTCTCTGCAACAGTCCTTCTGCACCTCAGTCTGAAAACTCTGCTCTCTGCAACAATCCTTCTGCACCCCAGTTTCCAACTTTTGCTTTCTGAAATAGTCCTTCTGAACCTCAGTCTCCAAAATGCTCTCTGTAAGATCTTTGTGCAACCCAGCCTTCAAATTGTGCTATCTGTAACATTCCTTCTGCACCACAGTCTCCAAACTCTGCTCTCTGTAACAGGCCTTCTGCACCCCAGTCTCCAGTCTCTGCTCTCTGTAACAGGCCTTCTGCACCCCAGTCTCCAACCTCTTCTCCCTGCAACGATCCTTGTTCCCCTCAGTCTCCGAACTATGCTCTCTGAAACAGTCCTTCTGAACCCCAGTCTCTAACCTCTGCTCTCTGTAACAATCCTTCTGCACCTCAGTCTCCAACCTCTTTACTCTGCAACGGTTTTTCTGCATCGCAGGCTCCAACCTCTGTTCTAAGCAACAGTCCTTCTGTACCCCGGTCTCTAAACTTTGCTCTCTGTAAAACTCCATCTCTACTGCAGTCTCCAAACTCTTCTCCCTGTAACGGTCCTTCTTAACCCCAGTCTCCAACCTCTGCTTTGTTTATCAGTTCTTCTGCACCCCAGTCTCCAACCTCTGCTCTCTGTATCAGTCCTTTTGCACCTCAGTCTCCAACCTCTGTTCTCTGCAGCAGTCTTTTTACACCCCAAGAACCAAACTCTGCTCTGTGTAACGATCCTTCTGCACCATAGTTTCCAACCTCTGCTCTCTGCAACGATCCTTCTGCACCCCAGTATCCAACCTCTGCTCTCTGTATCAGTCCTTCTGCACCACAGTCTCCAAAATCTGCTCTCTGCATCAGTCCTTATGCACCCAAGTCTCCAAATTCTGCTCTCTTCAACATTTCTTCTGCACCCCAGTCTCCAACCTGTCCTCTCTGTAACTGTCCTTCTGAAACTCATTCTCCAAACTCTGCTCTCTGTAACAGTCCTTCTGCACCCCAGTCTCCAACATTTGCTCTCTGCAACGGTCCTTCTGCACCCCAGTTTTCAACCTCTGCTCTCTGAAACAGTCCTTCTGCACCCCAGTCTCCAACTTCTGCTCTCGGTAACAATTCTTCTGCACCCCAATCTCAAAATTCTGCTCACTGTAACACTCATTCTGCACCCCAGTCTCCACACTCTGATCTCTGTAACAATCCTTCTGGACCTCCGTCTCCAATTTTGTTCTCTGCAGTAGTCCTTCTGCACCCCAGTTCCAAACTTTGCTCTCTGCAACATTTCTTTTGCTCCCCAGTCTCCGAACTGTGCTTTCTGTAACTTTGTTTCTGACCCTAGTCTCCAACCTCTGTTCTCTGTAAAGATCCTTCTGCACCTCAGTCTCCAAGTCTGATCTCTGCAACGATCCTTCTGCACCTCAGGTTCCAAGGTCTGCTCTCTGTAACGATCCTTCTGCACCCCAGTTCCCAACATCTGCTCTCTGTAACAGTCCTTCTGCAACTCAGTCGCCAACCTCTCCTCTCTGTACCAATTTTTCTGTACCTCAGTCTCTAACCTCTGTTCTCTGTAACAAGCCTTTTACACCCCAGTCTCCAACCTCTGCTCTCTGTAACAGTTTTTTTGCACCAAAGTCTCGAACCTCTGCTCTGTGCAACAGTCCTTCTGCACCCGAGTCTCCAACCTCTGATTTCTGTAACAATCCTTCTGCACCCCACTTTCCAACATCTGCTCTCTATACAGCTCTTCTGCACCCCAATCTCCAAACTCTGCTGTATTTATCACTCCTTCTGCACCCCAGTCTCCATCCTCTTCTCTCTGTAAGAATCCTTCTGCACCCCAGTCTCCAAACTCTGCTCTCTGTAACAGTCCTGCTGCACCTCAGTCTCCAAACTCTGCTCTCTTTAAGATCCTTCTGCAACCCTGTGTCCAAACTCTGGTCTCTGTAACAGTCCTTCTGCACCCAGTCTCCAAACTCTGCTCTCTGTAACAGGCCTTTGAACTCAAATCTACAACCTCTACTCTCTGTAACATTCCTTCTGCACTTCAGTCTACAACCTCTGCTCTCTGCAACAGTCTACCGCACCTCAGTATCCAAGCTCTGCTTGCTGCAAAGATTTTTCTGCACCTCAGTCTCCAAAATCAGCTCTCTGTAACAGTCCTTCTGCACTCCAGTCTCCAACCTCTGCTCTCTGCAACAGTCCATTTGCACCCCAGTCTTCAACCTCTGCTCTCTGTAAGATCCATCTGAACCCTAGTATCCAACCTCTGCTCTCTGTAACAGTCCTTCTGCACCCCAGTCTCAAAACTCTGCTCTTTGTAACATTCCTTCTGAACCTCAGTCTCCAAGCTCTGCTCTCTGCAACAGTCCATCTGCACTCCAGTCTCCAACATCTGCTCTCTGCAACAGTCCATTTGCACTCCAGTCTTCAAACTCTGCTCTCTATAAGATCCTTCTACACCTTAGTTTGCAGCCTCTGCTCCCTGCAACAGTCCTTCTGCACCCAAGTCTCCAAACTCTGCTCTCTGCAACGAACTTTTTAGACCCCAGTCTCCAACCTCTTCTCTCTGCAACAGTCCTTCTGCACCCCAGTTTCCAACCTCGGCACTCTGTAACAGTTTTTCTATACCGCAGGCTCCAAACTCTGGTCTTTGTAACGTTTCTTCTGCACAACAATTTCCAACCTCTAGTTTCTGTAACAGTGTTTCTGAACCTTAGTCTCAAAACTCTGCTCTCTGTAGCAGGCCTTCTGCACCCCAGTCTTCAAAATCTGCTCTCTTCAAGGATCCTTCTGCACCCCAGTCTCCAACCTCTGCTCTCTGCAATGAACATACTGCACCACAGTCTTTAACCTCTGATCTCTGCAACAGTCTTTCTGCACCACTGTATCCAATCTCTGTTCTCTGTAACAGTCCTTCTGCACCCCAGTCTCCAAACTCTGCTCTCTGTAAGAGTCTTTCTGCACATCAGACTCCAACCTCTGCTATCTGCAACAGTCCTTTTGCACCTCATGTCCAACTTCTACTCTCTGCAACCGTCCTTCTGCACCCCAGTCTCCAAACTCTTCTCTCTGCAACGATCCTTCTGGACCCCAGTCTCCAACTTCTGTTCTCTGTAACAATCCTTCTGCACCACACTCTCCAAACTCTGCTCTCAGTAAGATCCTTCTGCACTCCAGTTTCAAAACTCTGCTCTCTGTAACATTCTTTCTCCACCCCAGTCTTTAACCTCTGCCTTCTGCAAGTGTCCTGCGGCACCCCAGTCTCCAAGCTCTGTCCTCTACAACAGTCCTTGTGCTCCCCAGTCTCCAACTTCTGCTCTCCATAACGGTCTTTCAGCACCCCAGTCTCAAACTCTGCTTTCTATATAAGTCTTTTTGAACCTCAGTCTCAAACCTCTGCTCTCTGTATCTATCCTTCTGCACTTCAGTCTCCAACCTATGCTCTCTGTAACATTCCTTCTGCACCCTAGTCTCTAACCTCTGCTCTCTGTAACAGTTTTTCTATACCGCAGTCTCCAAAGTCTGGTCTCTGTAAGATCCTTCTGCACCCCAATTTCCAACCTCTGATTTTTGTAACAGTCCTTCTGCAACTCAATCTCCAACCTCTGCTCTCTGTAACAGTCCTACTGAACCTGAGTCTGTCACCTCTGCTCTCTTCACGAACCTTCTGCACCCCAGTCCCCAAACACTGCTCTCTGTAACAGTCCACCTGCACCTCAGTCTCCAACCTCTGCTCTCTGTAAGATCCTTCAGCAACCCAGTCTCCAAACTCTGCTTCCTATAACTGTCCTTCTTCACCCCAGTCACCAACCTTTTCTCTCTGTAACAGGCCTTCTGCACGCCAGTCTCCAAACTCTTCTCTCTGTAGCAGGCCTTCTGCACCCCAGTCTCTAATATCTGCTCTCTGCAAGGATCCTTCTGCATCCCAGTCTCCAACCTCTGCTCTCTGCAACTATCCTTCTGCACCTCAGTCTCCAAAATTTTGCTCTCTGTAAGATTCTTCTGCACCCCTGTATCCAACCTCTGCTCTCTGTAACAGTCCTTCTGCACCCCAGTCTGCAACCTCTGCTCTCTACAACAGACCTTTTGCACCCGAGTTACCAAAATTTGCTTTCTGCAACAGTTCTTCTGTGCCCCAGTCTCCAACATCTGCTTTCTAAAACAGTTCTTCTGCACCTCAGTCTCAAAACCCTGCTCTCTGCAACGACCCATCTGCACCCCAGTGTCCAACCTCTGCTCTTTTTAACAGTCCTTCAGCACCTCCGTCTCTCATCTCTGCTCTCTGTAAGATTCTTCTGCAACCCAGTCTTTAAATTCTGCACATTGTACCTGTCCTTCTGCACAACAGTCTCCAACCTCTGCTCTCTGTAACAGACATTCTGCACCCTAGTCTCCAAACTCTTCTCTCTGCAACGATTCTTCTCCACCCCAGTCTCCAACATCTGATCTCTGCAACACTCTTTTTGAACCCCAGTCTCCAAACTCTGCTCTTTGTAAGATCCATCTAAACCCCAGTCTCCAAACTCTACTCCCTGTAACATTCCTTCTCCACCCCAGTCTTCATCCTCTGTCCTCTGCAACAGTTTTTCTCTTCCCCAGACTCCGAGATCTCTCTGTAACAGTCCTTCTGTACCGCAGTCTCTAACCTTTGCTCTTTGTAACGATCCTTCTACACCCAAGTCTCCATCTCTGCTTTCTGTATCAGTCTGTCTGAACCCCACTCTCTAACCTCTGTTCTCTGTATCTATCCTTCTGCACCTCAGTCTTCAACCTGTACTCTATGTAAGATTCCTTCTGCACCCCAGTCTCCAACCTCTGCTCTCGGTAACAGACTTATATCGCAGTCTCCAATCTCTGCTCTCTGTAATGGTCCTTTTGCAGCCCAATTTCGAAACTTTTCTTTCTGTAACATTCCTTCTGCACCTGAGTCTACAAATTCTCCTTTTTTTAACAGTCCTTCTACACCTCAGTCTCCAAACAGTCCACCTGTACCTCAGACTCCAACCTCTGCTCTCTGTAAGATCCTTCAGAAACTCAGTCTCCAAGCACTGCTCTGTATAACAGTCCTTTTGCACCCAATTTCCAACCTCTCCTCTCTGTAACTAGCCTTCTGCACGCCAGTATCCAAACTCTGCTCTCTGAAACGATCCTTATGCACCCCAGTCTCCATACTCTGATCTCTACAATAGTCTTTATATCTCTACAACAGTCCTTCTGCACCCCAGTCTTCAACCTCTTCTCTCTGTAACAGGCCTTCTGCACACCAGTCTCCATTCTCTGCTCTCTGTAGCAGGCCTTCTGCACCCCAGTCTCCAAACTCTGCTCTCTGCAATGATCCTTCTGCATCCCATCTCCAACCTCTCTTCTTTGCAATGATCCTACTGTGCCCCAGTCTCCAACCTCTGATCTCTGCAAAAATCCTTCTGCACCTCAGTCTCTAACTTTTGCTCTCTGTAACATCCTTCTGCACCCCTGTCTCCAAGCTCTGCTATTTGCAAAGATCCTTCTGCACCCCAGTCTCCAACCTCTGCTCTATGTAACAGCACTTCTGAAACTCAGTCTCCAAACACTTCTCTCTGCAACAGTCTTTCTGCACCCCAGTCTCTAAATTCTGCTCCATGTAAGATCCTTCTCCACCCGTGTATCCAGGCTCTGCTATTTGCAATGATCATTCTGCACCTCAGTACACAACCTCTTCTCTGTGCAACAGTCCTTCTGCACCCCAGTCTCTAAATTCTGCTCTCTGCAACAGTCCTTCTGTACTGCATTCTCCAAACTCTACTCTCTGTAACGTTCTTTCTGCACCCCATATTAGAGTCTCTGCTTTCTGTATCAGTCCTTCTGCAGCCCAGTCTCTAACTTCTGCTCTAAGTGTCCTTCTGCACCTTAATCTCCAAACTCTGCTCTCTGAAACAGTCTTTCTACACCCCAGTCTCCAACCTCTGCTCTCTGCAACAGTCCTTCTGCACTTCAGTCTCCAAACTCTGCTCTCTGCAACAGTCCTTCTGCACCCCAGTCTCCAAACTCTGCTCTTTGTAACAATCCTTCTGCACCCTAGTCTCCAACATCTACTCTCTGCAACAGTCCTTCTACACCCCAGTCTCCAACATGTGGTCTCTGCAACTGTCTTTCTGCACCACAGTCTGAAAACTCACCTGTCTAAAACGAACCTCCTGCAAGAAAGTCTCCTAACTCTGCTATCTGTTACAATCCTTGGGCACCTCAGTCTCTGTAATCTGCTTTCTGTAAGATCCATCTGAACCCCAGTCTCCAACATCTGCTCTCTGTAACAGTCCTTCTGCATCTCAGTCTCCAAACTCTGCTCTCTGCAAAAGCCTTCAGCACCCCAGTCTGCAAACTATGCTCTCTGCAACGATCATTCTGGACCCCAGTATCCAACGTCTGCTCTCTACAACAGTCCTTCTGCACCACAGTCTCCAATCTCTGCTCTCTGTAAGATCTTTCTGCACTCCAGTTTCCAACTCTGCTCTTTCTAACATTCCTTCTCCACCCTAGTCGCCAACCTCTGCTTTCTGCAAGGTTCCTGTGGCACCCCAGTCTCCAACCTCTGTCCTCTGCAACAGTCCGTCTGCTCTCCAGTCTCCAATATCTGCTCTCGGTAACAGTCCTTCTGTACCGCATTCACCAAACTCTGCTCTCTGTAACGGTCCTACTGCACCCCAGTCTCCAAACTCTGCTTTCTGTATAAGTTCTTCTGAACCCCAGTCTCCAACCTCTGCTCTCTGTGTCTATCTTTCTTCACCTCATTCTCCAAACTGTGCTTTCTATAACAGTCCTTCTGCACCCAAGTCTCCAACCTCTGCTCTCTGTAACAGTTTATCTGCACCCCAATTTACAACCTCTGTTTTCAGTAACAGTCGTTCTGCACCTCAGTCTCCAAACTCTGCTCTCTGTAACAGTCCTTCTACACCTTAATCTCCAAACTCTACTCTCTTTAACAGTACTTCTGCACCTCAGTCTGAAACCTCTCCTCTCCACGATTTTTCTGCACCCCAGTCTCCAACCACTGCTCTCTGTAACAGTCCACCTGCACCTTAGTCTCCAACCTCTGCTCTCTGTAAGATCTTTCAGCAACCCTTTCTTCAAAATCTGCTCTCTGTACCAGTTCTTCTGCACCCAAGTCTCCAACCTCTCATCTCTCTAACAGGCCTCCTGCATGCCAGTCTCTAAATCTGCTCTCTTTAGCAGGCCTTCTGCACGCATGTCTCCAACCTCTGCTCCCTGCAACGATCCTTCTGCACCCCAGTCTTTAACCTCTGCTCTCTGCAATGATTCTAATGAACCCCACTCTCCAACCTCTGATCTCTACACAGTCCATATGCACATAACTCTTTAAATTCTGCTCTCTGTAAGATCCTTCTGCACTGCTGTCTCCAAACTCTGCTCTCTGTAACAGTCCTTCTTCACCCCAGTCTCCAACCTCTGCTCTCCGCAACAGTTCTTCTGCACCCTAGTCTCCAAACTCTGCTCTCTGTAACAGTCCTCCTGTACTGCAGAATCCATCCTCTGCTCTCTGTAACTGTCTTTCTGCACCCCAGAATCCAGTCTCTGCTTTCTGTATCAGTCCTTCTGCAACCCAGTCTCCAACCTCTGCTCTCTATAACAGTACTTCTGCACCCCAGTCTTGAAAGTCCGCTATCTGCAACTATCATTCTGCACTCCAATCTCCAACCTCTGCTCTCTGTAACAATCCTTCTGCACCTCAGTCTCCAAACTTTGTACTCTGCAACGTTACATCTGCACCTCAGTCTCCAACATCTACTCTCTGTAACAGTCTTTCTGCACCTGATTCTTCAACCTCTGCTCTCTGTAGGATCCTTCTCCAACCCAGTCTCCAAACTCTGCTCTCTTTAACAGTCATTCTGCACAACAGTCTCCAACATCTGCTCTCTGCAACAGTCCTTCAGCAACTCAGTCTAAAAACTCTGTTCTCTGCAACGATCCTTCTGCACCTCAGTCTCCGACCTCTTCTCTCTGTAAGACCCTTCTGAAACCCAGTCTCCAAACTCTGCTCTCTGTAACAGTCCTTCTGCAGAATAGTTTTGAACCTCTGCTCTCTGTAACAGGAATTTTATAACCCAGTCTCGAACCTCTGCTCTCTGTAACAGGCTTTCAGAACCCCAGTCTCAACCTCTTCTCTCTGGAATGATTTTTCTCCACCCCAGTCCCCATCTCTGCTCTCGGCAACAGTCCTGCACCCTAGTCACCAATCTCTGCTCTCTGTAAGTTTTTTATGCACTCCAGTCTCTAACCTCTTCTCTCTGCAATGATTCTTTTCCATCCCAGTCTCCAACATCTGCTCTCTGCAACAGTCCATTTGGAACCCAGTCTCTAAACTCTGCTCTCTGTAAGATCCATCTGAACCCCAGTCTCCAAACTCTGTTCTCTGTAATAGTCCTTCTTCACACCAGTCTCCAAACTCTGCTCTCTGCAACTGTCCTTCTGCACCACAGTCTCGAAACTATTCTCTCTGTAACAGTCAATCTGCACCTCAGTCTCTAAAATATGCTCTCTGAAACGATCCTTCTGGACCCCAGTCTCCAACTTCTGCTCTCAGCAACAGTCTTTCTGCACCACAGTCTCCAAACTCTGCTCTCTGTAAGGTCTTTCTGCACTCCAGTTTCTAAACTCTGCTCTCTCTAACATTCCTTCTCCACCCCAGTCTATAACTTCAATCCTCTGCAACAGTCCTTCTGATTCCTAGTCTCCGAGATCTGCTCTGTGTAACAGTCCTTCTGTACCGCAGTCTCCAAACTCTGCTCTCTGTAACACTGCCTGTATACCTCAGTCTCCAACCTCTGCTCTCTGTAACAGTCCTTCTGCACCCCAGTCTCCAACCTCTGCTATTGGTAACAGTTCTATACCGCAGTCTTCCCCCTCTGCTCTCTTTAATAGTCTTTCTGCATTCCAATTTTCAAACTCTGCTTCCTGTAACAGACCTTTTGCACCTGAATCTCCAAACTCTGCTCTCTGTAACAGTCTTTCTACACCCCAGTCTCCAATCTCTGCTCTCTGCAACAGTACTTCTGCACCCCAGTCTCCAACATATGCTCTCTGCAACAGTCCTTCTGTACCTCAGTCTGAAAACTCTGCTGTCTGGAACGAAACTTCTGCACCCCAGTCTCCTACCTTTGCTCTCTGTAACAGTCCATCTACACCTCAGTCTTCAACCTCTGCTCTCGTTAACAGTCCTTCTGCACCTCAGTCTCCAAATTCTGCTCTCTGTAAGATCCTTCTGCACCGCTGTCTCCAACCTCTGCTCTCTGTAGCAGTCATTTTGCACCCCATTCTCCAACCTCTGCTCTCCACAACAGTTCTTTTGCACCCCAGTCTCGAAACTCTGCTCTCTGCTACAGTCCTTCGGCACCCTAGTTACCAACATCAGCTCTCTTTTACAGTCCTTCTTCAACCCAGTCTCCAACCGCTGCTCTCTGTAACAGTCCTCCTGTACTGCAGAATCCAACCTCTGCTCTCTGTAACGGTCTTTCTACACCCCAGTCTCCAATCTCTGCTTTTTGTATCAGTCCTTCTGCACCCCAGTCTCCAATCTCTGCTCTCTATAACAGTCCTTCTGCACCCCAGTCTCCAAAGTCCGCTATCTGCAACAGTCCTTCTGCACCCCAGTCTCCAACCTCTGCTCTCTGTAACAATCCTTCTGCACCTCAGTTTCCAAACTTTGTACTCTGCAACGTTACATCTGCACCTCAGTCTCCAACATCTACTCTCTGTAACAGTCTTTCTGCACCTGATTCTTCAACCTCTGCTCTCTGTAGGATCCTTCTTCAACCCAGTCTCCAAACTCTGCTCTCTGTTACAGTCATTCTGCACAACAGTCTCCAACATCTGCTCTTTGCAACAGTCCTTCCGCAACTCAGTCTAAAAACTCTGCTCTCTGCAACGATCCTTCTGCACCTCAGTCTCCGACCTCTGCTCTCTGTAAGACCCTTCTGAAACCCAGTCTCCAAACTCTGCTCTCTGTAACAGTCCTTCTGCAAAATAGTTTTCAACCTCTGCTCTGTGTAACAGAAATTTTATAACCCAGTCTTGAACCTCTGCTCTCTGTAACAGGCCTTCAGAACCCCAGTCTCAACCTCTTCTCTCTGGAATGATTTTTCTCCACCCCAGTCCCTATCTCTTCTCCCGACAACAGTCCTGCACCCTAGTCACGAACCTCTGCTCTCTGTAAGTTCCTTATGCACTCCAGTCTCCAACCTCTTCTCTCTGCAACGATTCTTTTCCATCCCAGTCTCCAACATCTGCTCTCTGCAACAGTCTTTTTGCACCCAAGTCTCTAAACTCTGCTCTCTGTAAGATTCATCTGAACCCCAGTCTCCAACCTCTTCTCTCTGTAACAGTCCTTTTTCACATCAGTCTCCAAACTCTGCTCTCTGCAACGATCCTTCTGGACCCCAGTCTCCAACTTCTGCTCTCAACAACAGTCCTTCTGCACTACAGTCTCCAAACTCTGCTCTCTGTAAGATCTTTCTGCACTCCAGTTTCTAAACTCTGCTCTCTGTAACATTCCTTCTTCACGCCAGTCTATAATTTCTGTCCTCTGCAACAGTCCTTCTGCTCCCCAGTCTCTGACATCTGCTCTGTGTAACAGTCCTTCTATACCACAGTCTCCAAACTCTGCTCTCTGTAACACTGCTTGTATACCTCAGTCTCCAACCTCTGCTCTCTGTAACAGTCTTTCTGCACCCCAGTCTCTAACCTCTGCTATTGGTAAGAGTTCTAAACCGCAGTCTTCACCCTCTGCTCTCTTTAATAGTCCTTCTGCATTCCAATTTCCAAACTCTGCTTCCTGTAACAGTCCTTCTGCACCTGAATCTCCAAACTCTGCTCTCTGTAACAGTCCTTCTACACCCCAGTCTCCAACCTCTGCTGTCTGCAACAGTCCTTCTGCACTTCAGTCTCCAACATATGCTCTCTGCAGCAGTCCTTATGTACCTCAGTCTGAAAACTCTGCTGTCTGGAACAAAGCTTCTGCACCCCAGTCTCCTACCTTTGCTCTCTGTAACAGTCCATCTACACCTCAGTCTCCAACCTCTGCTCTCTTAAACAGTCCTTCTGCACCTCAGTCTCCAAATTCTGCTCTCTGTAAGATCCTTCTGCACCGCTGTCTCCAACCTCTGCTCTCTGTAACAGTCTTTTTGCATCCCAGTCTCCAACCTCTGCTGTCCGTAACAGTTCTTCTGCACCACAGTCTCCAACCTCTGCTCTCTGCTACAGTCCTTCGGCACCCTAGTTACCAACATCAGCTCTCTTTTACAGTCTTTTTGCAACCCAGTCTCCAACCTGTGCTTTCTGTAACAGTCCTCCTGTACTGCCGAATCCAACCTCTGCTCTCTTTAAGGGTCTTTCTGCACCCCAGTCTCCAATCTCTGCTTTTTGTATCAGTCCTTCTGTACCCCAGTCACTAATCTCTGCTCTCTATAACAGTCCTTCTGTACCCCAGTCTCTAAAATCCGCTGTCTGCAACAGTCCTTCTGCACCCCAGTCTCCAACCTCTGCTCTCTGTAACAATCTTTCTGCACCTCAGTCTTCAAACTCTGTCCTCTGCAACGTTATATCTGCACCTCAGTCTCCATCATCTACTCTCTGCAAAGATTCTTCTGCACCACAATCTCCAACCTCTGCTCTCTGCAACGGTCCTTCGGCACACCAGTCTCCAACATCTGCTCTCTGCAACAGTCTTTCTGCACCTGATTCTTCAACCTCTGCTCTCTGAAGGATCCTTCTCCAACCCAGTCTCCAAACTCTGCTCTCTGTAACCATCCTTCTGTACCCCAGTCTACAAACTCTGCTCTCTCCAAGGATCCTTCTACACCTCACTTTCCAACCTCTGCTCTATGCAAAGATTCTTCTGCAACACAGGCTCCAACATCTGCTCTCTGCAACAGTCCTTCAGCAACTCAGTCTAAAAACTCTGCTCTCTGCAACGATCCGTCTGCACCTCAGTCTCCTACCTCTTCTCTCTGTAAGACCCTTCTGCAACCCAGTCTCCAAACTCTGCTCTCTGTAACAGTCCTTATGCAGAATACTTTTCAACTTCTGCTCTCTGTAACAGGAATTTTGCAACTCAGTCTCAAAACTCTGCTCTCTGTAACAGGCCTTCAGAACCTGAGTTTCCAACCTCTTCTCTCTGCAATGATTTTTCTCCACCCTATGCTCCAAACTCTAATCTCTGTAACAGTCCTTCTGCAAACCAGTCTCAAAACTCTGCTCTCTGTAACTGTCCTGCTGCACCTCAGTCTCCAAAATCTGCTCTCTATAACAGTCCATCTGCACTTCAGTCTCTAAAATCTGCTCTCTGCAACGATCCTACTGGACCCCAGTCTCCAACTTTTGCTCTCTGCAACAGTCCTTCTGCACCACAGTCTCCAGACTCTGCTCTCTGTAAGATCCTTCTTAACTCCAGTTTCCAAACTCTGCTCTCTGTAACATTCCTTCTCCATCCCAGTCTCCAACTTTTGTCCCCTGCAACAGTCCTTCTGTTCCCCAGTCTCCGAGATCTGCTCTGTGTAACAGTCCTTCTGTACTGCAGTCTTCAAACTCTGCTCTCTGTAACGGTCCTTCTACACCCCAATTTTCAACCTCTGCTTTCTGTAACAGTGCTTCTGCACCTCAGTCTCCAAACTCTGCTCTCTTTAACACTCCATCTACACCTCAGTCTCTAACCTGTGCTCTCTGTAACATTCCTTCTGCATCCCAGTCTCCAACATCAGCTCTCTGCATTGGTACCTCTGCACCCCAGTCTCCAACCTTGTTTTCTACAACAGTCCTTCTGTACTGTAGTCTCCAACCTCTGTTCTCTCTAAGGGTCCATTTGCAACCCAGTCTCCCACCTCTACTTTCTATATCAGTCTTTCTGCACCACAGTCTCCAAACTCTGCTCTCTGTAACCGTCATTCTGCACCTCACTATGCAACCTCTGCTCTCTGAAACAGTCCTTCTGCAACCAGTCTTCAAAGTCTGCTCTCTCCAAGAATTTTCCTGCACCCCAGTCTCCATCCTCTGCTCTCTGCAACAGTCCTTCTCCACCCTAGTCTCTAACCTATGCTCTCTGTAACAGTCCTTCTGTACTGCAATCTCCAACCTCTGCTCTCGGTAAGGGTCCTTCTGTACCCCAGTCTCCAAAGTCTGCTTTCTGTATCAGTCCTTGTGCACCCTAGTCTCCAACCTCTGCACTCTGTAACACTCCTCTATACCCCAGTCTCCAGCTTCTGCTCTCTGCAAGGGTCATTCTGCACCTCAGTCTCCAACTTCTGCTCTCTGCAACACTCCTTCTGCACCCCAGTCTCCTAATTTTGCTCTCTGCAACAGTTTTTCTGCACCTCAGTCTTTAACCTGTGCTCTCTGAAAAAGTCCTTCTGCACCCCAGTCTCCAACCTGTATTCTCAGTAAAAGTCCTTCTGCAACACTGTCTCCTACCTCTGCTCTGTCTAACAATCCTTCTGAACCCCAGTCTCCAAACTCTGCTCTCTGAAACGATTCTTCTGCACTCCAGTCTCCAAAGCCTGCTCTCTGAAACAGGCCTTCTGCACCCCAGTCTTCAAACTCTGCTTTCTGTAACCGTCTTGTGCATCTCAGTCTCCATCCTCAGCTCAAGGCAATAGTTCTTCTTCATCCACGTCTCCAACGTCTCCTCTATGAAAAAGTCCTTCTAAACCCTAGTCTCCAAACTCTGCTCTATTTAACAGTCCTTCTACACCCCATTCTCCATACTCTGCTCGCCCAAAGATACTTCAGCAGCCCAGTCTCCATCCTCTGCTCTCTGCAGCTTTTTTTTTTGCACCCCAGTCTCCAGCATCTGCTCTCTGCAACAGTCCTTCTCCACCCCAGTCTTCAAATTCTGCTCTCTGTAACAGTCCTCTGGACCCGAGTCTCCAACCTCTACTCTCTGCAACAGTCCTTCTACACCCCAGTCTTCACCCTCGGCTCTAAGCAAAAGTTTTTCTGCACCCAAGTCTCCAACCTCTTCTCTCTATAACTATCCTTCTCACCTCAGTCTCTAACCACTACTCTGTAACAGTGCTTCTTTACCACAGTCTCCAAACTCTGCTCTCTTTAAGATCCTTCTGGACCCCAGTTTCCAAACTCTGCTCTGTAACAGGCCTTCTGCACCCCAGTCTCCAACCTCTTGTCTCTGTATCAGTCCATCTGCACCCCAGTCTCCAACCTCTGCTCTCTGCAACGATCCTTCTGCACCCCAGTCTCCAACATCTGCTCGTTTCAACAGTCCTTGTGCAACCCAGTCTCCAACATCTGCTCTCTGCAACAATTCTTCTGTACCTCAGTCTATAAAATCTGCTCTCTGCAACAATCCCTCTGTACCTCAGTCTCCAACCTCTTCTCTCTGTAACAGTCTTTCTGTACCTCTGTCTCCTAACTCTGCTCTCTGTAAGACCATTCTGAAACCCAGTCTGCAAACTCTGCTCTCTGTAACAGTCCTTCCGCACCCCAATCTCCAACCTCTGCTCTCTGAAACAGGCCTTCTGCATCCCAGTCTCCAACCTCTGCTCTCTGTAAGAGGCCTTCTGCACCCCAGTCTCCAAGATCTACTCTTCAACGATCCTTCTTCACCCCAGTCTCCAACCTCTTCTCT
This sequence comes from Ictidomys tridecemlineatus, assembly GCF_052094955.1. NCBI lineage: Eukaryota > Metazoa > Chordata > Mammalia > Rodentia > Sciuridae > Ictidomys > Ictidomys tridecemlineatus. The sequence continues at coordinate 67,259 of NW_027521070.1, read as the reverse complement.
CTAAAACAATTCTTCTTCACCTCAGTCTCCTACCTCTGCTCTCTGTAAGATATTTCTGCACACCAGTCTCCAACCCCTGCTCGCTATAACAGTCTTTCTGGAACCTATCTCCAAACTCTGCTCTCTGCAACGGTCATTCTGCACCCCACTCTCCAACCTCTATTTTCTGCAACAATCCTTCTACACCCCAGTCTCTAAACTCTGCTCTCTGTAACAGTCCTTCTATACCAGAGTCTCCAACCTCTGCTCTCTGTAACGGTCCTTCTGCACCCCAGTCTCCAACATCTGCTTTCTTTGTCAGTCATTCTACACCCAAGTATCCAACCTCTGCTCTCTGTAACAGTCCTTTTGCACTTCAGTCTCCAACCTCTGCTTTCAGCAACAGTCTTTCTGAATCCCAGTCTCCTACCTCTTCTCTCTGCAACATTTTTTCTGCACCCCAGTATCAAACCTATGCTCTCTCTAAAAGTCCGTCTGCACCCCAGTCTTCAACCTCTGCTCTCTGTAATGATCCTTCTGCACCCCAGTCTCAAACATTCGCTCTCTGTAACAGTCCTTTTGCAGCTCAGTCTCGATCAGTAAGATTGTTCTGAAACCCAGTCTCCAACGTCTGCTATCTGTAACTGTCCTTCTGCACCCCAGTCTTTAACCTCTGCTCTCTGCAACAGTCCTTCTTCACCTCAGTCTCCAAACTCTGCTTTCTGCAACAGTCCTTCTGCACCAAAATATCCAGCCTCTGTTCTCCGCAACATTTTTTCTTCACCCCAATCTCCAAACTGTGCTCTCTGTAAAAGTCTTTCTGCACCCCAGTCTTCAAACTCTGCTCTTTGTAACGATCCTTCTGCACCCCAGTCTCGAACCTATGCTCTCTGCAACGATCCTTCTGCACATAAGTCTCCAAACTCTGCTCTCTGCAACGATTGTTCTGCACCCCAGTCTCAAACCTCTGCTGTCTGCAACAGTCCTTGTGAACCCCAGTCTCCAACATCTGCTTTGTGCAACAGTTCTTCTGTACCTCAGTCTGAAAACTCCCCTCTCTGCAATCCTCCATCTGCAACCAAGTCTCCAACCTATGCTCTTTGTAACAGTCCTTCTGTACCTCAATCTCCAATCTCTGCTCTATGCGACAGTCCTTCTGCTAACAAGTCTCTAACATCTGCTGTCTTAAACAGTCCTTCTAAATCCCAGTCTCCAACATCTGCTCTATGCAACAGTCCTTCTACACCACAGTCTCCATACTCTGATTGCCCCAACGATCCTTCTGCACCCCAGTCTCCAAACTCTGTTCTCTACATCAGTTCTTCTGCACCCCAGTCTCCAACCTCTGCTCTCTGAAACAGTTCTTCTGTAATACAGTGTCAAACCTTTGTTCTCTGTAAGGGTCCTTATGCACCCCAGTATCCAACTTCTGCTTTCTGTATCAGTTGTTTTGAACCAAAGTCACCAAATTCTGGCCTCTGTAACCGTCCTTCTGCAACTCAGTCTGCAACCTCTGCTATCTGCAACAGTTTTTTTGCACCCCAGTCTCCATCCTCTGCTCTCTGCAACATTCGTTTTGTACCCCAGTCTCCAACACCTGCTCTCTGCAACAGTCATTCTCCACCGAACTCTCCAAACTTCGCTCTCTGTAACAGTCCTTCTGTACTGCATTCTACAACCTCTGCTCTCTGTAATGGTACTTCTGCACCTGAGTCCCGTACCTCTGCTTTCTGTGTCAGTCCATCTGCACCCCAGTCTCCAACCTCTGCTCTGTTTAACTTTCCTTCTGCACTTTAGTCTCCAACCTCTGCTCTCTGCTACAGTCCTTCAGGACCCCAATCTCTAACCTCTACTCTCTGTAACAGTCCTTCTACATCCCAGTCTAAAACTTCTGCTCTCTGGAAGAGTCCTTCTACACCCCTGTCTCCAACATCTGCTCTCTCTAACAATCTTTCTGCACCTCAGTCTCCAACCTCTGCTCTCTGAAACAATCCTTCTGAATCCCAGTCTGAAACCTCTGCTAGCTGCAACAGTCCTTGTGAACCCCAGTCTCCAACATCTGCTTTCTGCAACAGTTCTTCTGTACCTCAGTCTGAGAACTCTGCTCTCTGCAATAATCCATCTGCACCCCAGTCTCAGAACTCTGTTCTCTGTAACAGTCCTTCAGTAATTCAGTCTCCAATCACTGATCTTTGCAACAGTCCTTATACACCCTAATCTCAATACTCTGCTCGCCCCAACGATCCTTCTGAACCCCAGTCTCCAACCTTTGTTCTCTACATCGGTTCTTCTGCACCCCAGTCTCCAACCTCGGCTCTCTGTAACAGTCCTTCTGTACCGCCGTCTCCAACCTCTGTTCTCTGTAAGGGTCCTTATGCACCCCAGGATCCAACCTCTGCTTTCTGTATCAGTCGTTTTGCACCCCCATCTCCAAACTCTTCCCTCTCTAACAATCCTTCTGCAACTCAGTCTCCAACCTCTGCTCTCTGCAACATTCTTTCTGCACCACAGTATTCATCCTCTACTCTCTGCAACAGTCCTTTTGCACCTCAGTCTCCAACATATGCTCTCTGCAACAGTAATTCTCCACCCCAGTCTCCAACTTTTGCTCTCTTTAACAGTCCATCTGTACTGCATTCTCCAAACTCTGCTCTAGGTAAGGGTACTTCTGCTCCCGAGTCTCCAACCTCTGCTTTCTGTATCAGTCCTTCTGCACACCAGTCTCCAAACTGTGCTCTGTGTAACTGTACTTCTGCACCTTAGTCTCCAACCTATGCTCTCTGCTACACTCCTTCTGGACCCCAATTTCCAAACTCCACTCTCTGCAACAGTACTTCTACATCGCAGTCTAAAACCTCTGCTCTCTGCAACAGTCCTTCTGCACGCCAATCTTCAACCTCTACTCTCAGCAACAGTCCTTCTGAACCTCAGTCTCTAACCTCTACTTAATGCAACGGTCCTTCTGCATCTCAGTCTCCAACTTCTACTCTCTGTAACAGTGCTTCTGCACCTCAGTCTCTATTCTCTGCTCTCTGTAAGATCCTTCTGCAACCCAGTCTTCAAACTCTGCTCTCTGTAGCAGTCCTTCATCACCCCAGTATCCAAATTGTGCTCTCTGTAACAGGCCTTCTGCACTCCAGGCTCCAACCTCTGGTCTCTGTATCAGTCCGTCTGCACCCCAGTCTCTTACCTCTGCTCACTGCAATGATCATTCTGCACCCCACTCTCCAACCTCTGCTAGCTGCAACAGTCCTTGTGCAACCCATTCTACAACATCTGCTCTCTGCAACATTTCTTCTGTACCTCAGTCTGAAAACTCTGCTGTCTGCAATAATCCTCTGCACCCCAGTCTCAATCCTGTGCTCTCTGTAACAGTCCTTATGCAGCTCAGTCTCCAACCTATGCTCTCTGTAAGATACTTCTGCACACAAATCTACAACATCTGCTCTCTGCAATGATCCTTTAGAACCCCAGTTTCCAACCTGTGCTCCTTGTAACAGTCCTTCTGTACAGCAGTCTCCAAAATCTGCTCTCTGTAACGGTCCTTCTACACCCCAGTCTCCAACCTCTATTTTCTGTATTAGTCTTTATGCACCCCAATCTCCAAACTCTGCTCTCTGTAACACTCCTTCTGCACTACAGTCTCCACCCTGTTATCTCTGTAACAATTCGTCTGGACATCAGTCTCCAACCTCTGCTCTCTACAACGTTCCTTCTGAACCTCAGTCTCCAAACTCTGCACTCTGCAACAATCTTTCTGCACTCCAGTTTCCAAAATGTGCTTTCTGTAACAATCCTTCTGCACCCCAGTCTCCAACCTCTGCTCTGTGTAACAGGTCTTCTGAACTCCAATCTCCAAACTCGGCTCTCTGTGACAGTCCTTCTGCACCCCAGTCTCCAACCTCTTCTCTCTGCAAAATTCCTTCTGCATCCCAGTCTCCAATCTCTGCTTTCTACAAAATTCCTTCTGCACCCCAGTCTCCAAACTGTACTCTCTATATCAGTCCTTCTGCATCCCAGTTTCCCACCTCTTCTTAGTGTAATGATCCTTCTGCACCCCAGTCTCCACTTTGCTCTTTGCAATGATTCTTCTGCAACTGAGTCTTCAACTTTTTTTCTCTTCAACGATCCTTCTGCACCCCACTCTCCAACCTCTGCTCTCTGTGTCCTTCTGAAATGAAGTCTCCAACCTCTGCTCTCTGCAACATTTCTTCTGCACCCCAGTCTCCAAACTCTTTTCTCTGCAATAGTCCTTCTGCCCCCAGTCTCCAAACTCTGCTCTCTGTAACAGTTCTTCTGCACCTCAGTCTTCAACATCTGCTCTCTGCAACAGTCCTTCTACACCCCAGTCTCAAACATCTGCTCTCTTCAACAGTCCTTCTACAACCAAGTCTCCAACTCCACTCTCTGCAACGATCCTCCTGCACACCAGTCTCCAACGTCTGCTCTCTGCAACAGTTCTTCTGCACCCCAGTCTCCAACTTCTGGTCTCTATAAGATCATTCTGCACCTCAGTTTCCAAACTTTGCTCTATGTTACATTCCTTCTGCACCCATTCTCCAAGCTCTACTCTCTGTAACATTCCTTCTGTACTGCAGTCTTCAAACTCTGCTCTCTGTAACAGGCCTTCTACACCCCAGTCTCCAAACTCTTCTCTCTACAACGCTTCTTCTGCACCCCAGTCTCCAACCTCTGCTCTCTGCTACAGTCCTCCTGCACCCCAATCTCCAACCTCTGCTCTCTTCAAAATTTCTTCTGCACCCCAGTCTCCAACCTGTGCTCTCTGTAACTATCCTACAGCACCCCGTTCTCCAAACTCTGTTCTCTGTAGCGATCCTTCTGCACCTCAGTCTCCAACCTCTGCTCTCTGCAATGATCCTTCTGCACCCCAGTCTCCAATGTCTGTTCTCTGCAACAGTCCTTCTCACACCAGTCTCCAGCCTCTTCTCTCTATAACATCCTTCTGCACCCCAGTTTCCAAACTCTGCTCTAGGCGACATTCCTTCTGCACCCCAGTCTCCACCCACTGCTCTTTGTAACAGTACTTCTGTACCGCAGTCTCCAATCTCTGCTCACTGCAACATTTCTTCTGCACCCCAGTCTCCAACCTGTGCACTCTTATACTGTCATTCTGATCCCAGTCTCCGAACTCTGCTCTCTGTAACGATCCTTGGGTACCTCAGTCTCCAAACTCTGTTCTCTGAAACAGTCATTCTGCACCGCTTTCTCCAAACTCTTCCCTCTGTAGCAGTCGTTCTGCATCCCTTCACCAAACTCTGCTCTCTGGAACAGTCCTTCTGCACCCCAGTCTCAAACCTCTTCTCTCTATAAAGATCCTTCTGCACCCAAGTCTACAACCTCTCTAATCTCCAACAATCTTTCTGCAACTCAGTTCCCAAACTCTGATTTCTGCAATGGTCCTACTGCACCCCAGTCTCTAATATCTGCTCTCTGCAACGATCATTTTGCTCCATAGTCTCCAACCTCTGCTCTCTGCAAAAGTCCTTCTGCACCCCAGTCTCCAACCTCTGCTCTATGTAAGATCCTACTGTACCCCAGTTTCCAAACTCTGCTCTCTGTTATATTCTTTCTCCACCCCAGTGCCAAACCTCTGCTCTCTGCAACAGTCCTTCTGCACGCCAGTCTCCAACCTCTGTTCTTGGCAACAGTCTTTCTGAACCCCAGTCTCCAAACTCTGCTCTGGGTATCATTTCTTCTTCACCTCAGTCTCCAACCTCTGCTTTACGTAAGATCTTTCTGCAACCGAGTCTGCAAACTCTGCTTTTTGTATCAGTCCTTCTGCACCACAGTCTCCAACCTATGCTCTCTGTAACAGTCCTTCTACCCCTCAGTCTCCAACCTCTGTTTCTGCAACAGTCCTGCTACACCTCAGTCTCCAACCTCTGCTATCTGCAACAGTCCTTCTGCACCCCAATCTCCAACCTCTGCTCTCTGCAACAGTCCTTCTGCACCCAAGTCTACAACATCTGCTCTGTGCAACATTTCTTCTTCACCCCAGTCTCCAACCTGAGCTCTCTGTAACTGTCCTTTTAACCCCAGTGTCCAACCTCTGCTCTATGTTGCGATTCTTCTGCGCCTCACTCTCCAAACTCTGCTCTCTGCAAAGATCCTTCTGCACCTCAGTCTCCAACACTGTTCTCTGCAATGATCCTTCTACACACCAGTCTCCATGCTCTGCTCTCTGTAACAGTCCTTCTGAACATCAGTGTCAAAACTCTGCTCTCCGTCACAATCCTTCTGAACCTCAGTCTCAAACCACTGCTATCTGCAACAGTCCTTCTGCAGCTCAGACTCCAAACTCTGCTCTCTGCAACAGTCCTTCTGCTCCCCAATCTCCAACCTCTGCTCTCTGCAACAGTCTTTCTGCACCTCAGTGTCCAACCTCTGCTCTCTGTAATATCCTTCTGCAACACACTTTCCAACTGATACTATCTGCAATGGTCCTTCTGCACCCCAGTCTCCAACCTCTTTTCTCTACAACACTTCTGCACACCAGTCTCCAACCTCTGCTCTCTATAACAGTCATTCTGTTCCGCAGTCTCCAACCTCTGTTTCCTTTAATGGTCCTTCTGCACCCCAGTTTACAACCTTTTCTTTCTGTATCAGTCCTTCTGCACCACAGTCTCAAAACTCTGCTCTCTGTAACAGTCCTTCTGCACCTCAGTCTGCAACCTCTGCTCTCTGCACTAGTCCTACTGCACCCCAGTCTCCAACACCTGCTCTCGACAACAGTCTTTATCTACCCTAGTCTCCAAACTCTGCTCTTTGAAACAGTCCTTCTGCACCACAGTCTCCAAACTCTGCTTTCTGTATCAGTCCTTCTGCACCCCAATCTTTAACCTCTGCTCTCTATAATAGTCGTTCTGCACTTCACTCACCAACCTCTGATCTCTTCAACAGTCCTTTGGCACCCCAATCTCCAACATCTGCTCTCTACAACAGTTCTTCTGCACCACACTCTCCAATCTCTGCTTTCTGTATCAGTACTTCTGCACTAAAGTCTCTAACCACTGCTCTCTGTAAAAGTCCTTCTGCAACTCAGTGTTTAAATTCTGCTCTCAGCAACAGTCACTCCCCACCCCAATCTCCAAAGTATGCTCTCCACAACAGTTCTTCTGCACCCCAGTATCAAACCTCTGCTCTCTGCTACGAACCTTCTGCACCCTGTCTCCAAACTCTGTTCGCTGCAACACTCCTTGTGCACCCAGTCTCCAATATGTCTCTCTGCAACAGTTCCACTGTACCTCAGTCTGAAAACTTTGCCCTCTGCAAGAATCCTTCTCAACACCAGCGTCCAACCTCTGCTCTCTGTAACAGTCCTTCCGAACCTCAGCCTCCAAAGTCTGCATTCTGTAAGACCCTTCTGAAACCCAGTCTGCAAACTCTGCTCACTTTAACAGTCTTTCTGCACCCCAGTCTCCAAATTCTGCTCTCTGTACAGGCCTTCTGCACCCCAGTATCAAGTCTCTGCTCTCTGCCACAGTCCTTCTGCACCCCATTCTCCAACGTCTGCTCTCTACAACACTCTTTCTGCACCCTAGTCACCAACCTCTGGTTTCTGTATCAGTCCTTCTACACCCCAGTCTGCATCCTCTGCTCTCTGTAATAGTTCTTCTGCACCTCAGTCTCCAACCTCTACTCTCTGCAACAATCCTTCTCCACCCTAGTCTCAAACTTCTTCTCTCGGCCACAGTCATTCTGCACGACAGTCTCCAACCTCTGCTCTCTATAACAGTCCTTCTCTACCTCAGTCTCCAACCTCTGCTCTATGTGGAATTCTTATGAAACCCAGTTCTTAAACTCTACTCTCTGTAACTGTCCTTCTTCACCCCAGTCTCCAAACAATGCTCTCTGTGACAGGCCTTCTGTACCCCAGTCTTTAACCTCTTCTGTCTGTAGCAGGCCTTTTAACCCCAGTCTCCAATCTCTTCTCTCGTCAATGATCTTTCAGCACCCCAGTCTCCAACCTCTGCTCTCCGACACAGTCCTTCTGCACCCCAGTCTCCAAAGTATGCTTTCTGTTAGAAAATTCTTCACAACTGTCTCCAACCTCTGCTCTCTGTAACAGTTCTCTGTAACAGTACAACAGTACTGCTCTCTGTAACAGTACAACAGTCTTCAACTTCTGCTCTCTGTAAGGGTCCTTCTGCACCTCAATCTCCAAACTCTGCTCTCTGCAACACTCTTTCTGCACCCCAGTCTCGAAACTGCTTTCTGCAACAGCTTTTTGCACCTCAGTCTCCAAACATTGCTTTCTGTATAAGTACTACTGCACCCCTGTCTCCAAACTGTGCTCTCAGTAATACTCCTTCCTCACGATAGTCTCCAACCTCTGCTGTCTCTAATTATCCCTCTGCACACAAGTCTTCAATATCTGCTTTCTGCAACGATCCTTCTGCACCAGAGTCTCCAATGTCTGCTCTCAGTAAAAGTCCTTTTGCACCTCAGTCTCCAACCTCTACTCACTGCAACAGTTCTTCTGCACAAAAGTCTCCAAAATCTGCTTTCTGCATCGATCCTTCTGCACCTCAGTCTCGAAACTCTACTCTCTGTAACAGTCTTTCTGTACTCCGGTCTCAAACATCTGCTGTCTACAAAGATCCTTCTGCACACCAGTCTCCGACGTCTGCTCTCTGCAACAGTCCTTGTGCACCCGTCTCCAACCTCTGCTCTCTGCAACGATCCTTCGGCACCCAAGTATCCAACATCTGCTCTATGCAACAGTCCTTCTGCACCCCTGTCTCCACCCTTGGCTCTCTGCAAAAGTCTTTCTGCACCTCAGTCTGAAAACTCTGTTATCTGCAACGATCCTTCTGCACCCCAGTCTCCAAACTCTGCTCTCTAATAGTCCCATTGCACCTCAGTCTCGAAACTCTGCTCTCTGTAAGATCCCTCTGCAACCCTGTCTCCAAACACTACTCTCTGTAACAGTCCTTCTGCACCCCAGACTTCAAAATCTGCTCTCTGCAACAGTCTTTGTAAACCCCAGTCTCCAAACTCTGCTCTCTGCAACAGTCCTTCTGCACCACAGGCTCCAAATTCTGTTCTCTGTAACAATTATTCTTCACCTCAGTTAACAAACTCTGATCTCTGCAATGGTACTTCTGCACCCCAGTCTCCAAACTCTGCTCTCTACAACAATCCTTTTGCACACCAGTCTCTAACCTCTGATCTCTGCAAAAGTCATTCTGCACTCCAGTCTCCAACATCTGCTCCCTGCAACAGTCCTTCAGCACCTCAATTTGACAACTCTGCTCTCTGCAACGATTTTTGTGCACCCCAGTCTCCAAACTCTGCTTTCTGTAACAGTCTTTCTGCACCTTAGTCTCTAACCTCTGCTCTCTGTAACAATCCTTCTGTACCCCAGTCTCCAAACTCTTATCTCTACAAAAATCCTTTTGCACACCAGTCTCCAACATCTTCTCTCTGCAAAAGTTTTTCTACACCCCAGTCTCCAACATCTGCTCCCTGCAACAGTCCTTCTGCACCTCAGTCTGAAAACTCTGCTCTCTGCAACGATTTTTGTGAACCCCAGTCTTTAAACTCTGCTTTCTGTAACAGTCTTTCTGCACCTCAGTCTCTAACCTCTGCTCTCTGTAAGATACTTCTGCACTCCAGTTTCCAAACTCTGCTCTCTGTAATATTCCTTCTGCTCTCATGTCTCCAACCTCTGCTCTCTCTAACAGTTCTTATGCTCCTCAGTCTCAAACCTCTGCTCTCTGTAACACTCATTCTGTCCCGCAGTCTCCAACCTGTACTCTCTGTAAAAGTTTTTCTGCACCCAAGTCTCCAACTTCTGCTCTCTATAACAATCCTTCTGCACCCCAGGCTCCAACCTCTGCTCTCTGCAATGATTCTTTTGACCCCCAGGCTCCAACCTCTGCTCTCTGCAAAAGTCCTTTTGCACCCCAGTCGCCAACATCTGCTCTCTGCAACAGTTCTCCTTAACCTCAGTATGAAATCTGTGCTATCTGCAACGATCCTTGTGAACCCCAGTCTCCCAACTCTTCTTTCTGTAACAGTCCTTCTACACCTCAGTCTCCAAAATCTGCTCTCTGTAACAGTTATTCTGCACCCCAGCCTGCAACCTCTGCTCTCTGTAAGATCCTTTCGAACCTCATTTTCCAAATCTGCTCTCTGTAACATTCCTTCTGCTCCCCAAAATACAAACACTGCTCTCTCTAACAGACCTTCTGCTTCCCAGTCTCCAACCTCTGCTCTCTGTAACAGTCCTTCTGTTCCCCAGTCTCCAACCTCTGCTCTCTATAACAGTCCTTCTGTACCGCAGTCCCCAAACTCTGATCTCTGTAACGGTCCTTCTGCACCCCAGTCTCCAACCTCTCCTTTCTGTATCATTCCTTCTGCATCACAGTTTCCAAACTCTGCTCTCTGTAACATTCCTTCTGCACCTCATTCTCCAACCTCTGCTCTCAGCGACAGTTCTTCTGCACCTCATTCTCCAACCTATGCTCTCTGCAACAGTTCTTCTGCACCCCAGGCTCCAAGGTCTGCACTCTGAAAAAGTCCTTCTCCACACCAGTCTCCAAACTCTGCTCTCTATAACAGTCCTCCTGTAGTGCAGTCTCCAAAATCTGCTCTCTGTAATAGTCCATCTGCTCCACAGTCTTCAACCTCTTCTTTCTGTATCAGTCCTTCTACACCCCAGTCTCCAAACTCATCTGTCTGTAACAGTCCTTCTCACCTCAGTCTCCAACTTCTGCTCTCTGCAACAGTCCTTCTGCACCCAAGTCTCAAACCTCTGCTTTCTACAAAAGTCCTTCTACACCCCAGTCTCCAAACTCTGCTATCTGAACAGTCTTTTGCACCCCAGTCTCCAAACTCTGCTCTCTTTAACAATCCTTCTGCAACTCAGTTTCCAAACTCTGCTCTGTACAACGGTGCTTCTACACCTCAGTCTCTAAACTCTACTCTCAGAAACAGTCCTTCTGCACCTAAGTCTCCAACATCTGCTCTCTGTAAGATCCTCCTGCAACGAGGGTGTAAACTCTTACCTCTGTAACAGTCCTTCTGCATTCCTTGTCCAACCTCTGTTCTTGTAACAGTTCTTTGCACGCCGGTCTCAAACCTCTGCTCGCTACAACGATCCTTCTGCACCCCAGTCTCCAACCTCTGCTCTCTGCAACAGTCTTTCTGCACCCCAGTCTCCAATATCTACTCTCTGCAACAGTCCTTCTGCACCTCAGTCTGAAAACGCTGTTCACTGCAACGATCATTCTGCACCCTAGTCTCCAACCTCTGCTCTCTGTAACAGTACTGCTGTACCACAGTCTCCAAACTCTGCTCTCTGTAAGATCCTTCTGAAACCCTGTCTCCAAACTCTGCTGTCTGTAACAGTCCTTCTGCACCCCAGTCTCCAACCTCTGCTCTGTGTATCAGGCCTTTTGCACCCCATTTTCCACCCTCTGCTTTCTGCAACACTCCTTCTGCACCGGAGTCTCCAAACTCTGCTTTCTGTATCAGTCCATCTGCACCCCAATCTCCAAACTCTGCTCTCTGTAACAGTTGTTTTGCACCTCAGTCTACAAACTCTGCTCTCCGCAACAGTTCTTCTGCACCTAAGTCTCCAAACTCTGCCTCTGTAACAGTGCTACTGAAAGGCAGTCTCGAAGCTCTACTCTCTGCAACAGTGCTTCTGCACCAAAATGTCAAACCTGTGCTCTTGTAAACAGTCCTTCGACACCCCATGTCCAAAATCTGCTCTCTGTAAGAGGCCTTCTGAACCCCAGTCTCCAACCTCTGCTCTCTGGTACAGTCCTTCTGCACTCCATTCTCCAAACTTTGCTCTCTGCTACAGTACTTCTACACCCCATTCTGAAACCTCTGCTCTCTGCGACAGTCCTTCTGCACCCCATTCTCCAAACTCTGCTGTCTGCAATGATACTTCTGGACCCCAGTCTCCAACCTCTGCTCTCTGGAACAGTTCTTCTGCACAACAGTCTCAAACCTCTGCTCTCTGTAAGATCCTTCTGCACTCCAGTTTCAAACTCTGCTCTCTGTAACATTCCCTCTCCACCCCAGTCTTTAATCTCTGCTTTCTACAAGTGTCCTGCGGCACCCCAGTCTCCAACCTCTGTCCTCTGCAACAGTCCTTCTGCACCCCAGTCTCCAACATCTGCTTTCTGTAACAGTCCTATGACAATCAAGTCTCCAAATTTATCTTTCTGTATCAGTCCTTCTGAACACAAGTCTCAAAACTTTGCTCTCTGTATCTATCATTCTGCACCTCAGTCTCCAACCTGTGCTCTCTGTAACATTCCTTCTACACACCAGTCTCCAACCTCTGCTCTCTTTAACAGTTTTTCTATACCGCAGTCTCCAAACTCTGGTCTTTGTAACGCTCTTTCTGCACCCCAATTTCCAACATCTGCTTTCTGTAACAGTCCTCCTATACCTCAGTCTCCAAACTCTGCTCTCTGTAACATTACTTCTACACCTCAGTCTTCAACCTCTGCTCTCTGTAACAGTCTTTCTACACCTCAGTCTGACACCTCTCCTCTCTTCACGGTCCTTCTGCACCTAGTCTCCAACCACTGTTCTCTGTAACAGTCCACGTGCACCTCAGTCTTCAACCTCTTCTCTCCATAAGATCATTCAGCTACCCAGTTTCCAAATTCTGCTCCCTATAACAGTCCTTCTGCACCCCAGTTTCCAACCTCTACTCTCTGTAACAGGCCTTCTGTACGCCAGTCTCCAAACTCTGCTCTCTGTAGCAGGACTTCTGCAACCAGTCTCCAAACTTTGCTCTCTGCAAGATCCTAATGCACCCCAGTCTTCAACCTCTGATCTCTGCAAAAGTCCATCTGCACCTCAGTCTCCAAATTCTGCTCTCTGTCAGATTCTTCTGCACCCCTTTATGCAACCTCTGCTCTCTGCAACAGTCCTTCTGCACCCCGTCTCCAACCTCTTCTCTCTACAATAGTCCTTCTGCTCACTGGTTACCAACATCTACTCTCTGCAACAGTCCTTCTGCACCCCAGTCTCCAAAATCTGCTCTCTGCAACAGTTCTTCTGCAGCTCAGTCTGAATATTCTACTCTCTGCAACAACCCTTCTGCACCCCAGTCTCCTACCTCGGCTCTCTGTAACAGTCCTTTTGCACCTCAGTCTCTCAACTCTGCTCTCTGTAAGATCCTTCTTCAATCCAGTCATTAAACTCTGCACTTTATACCTGTCCTTCTGCACAACAGTCTCCAAATTCTGCTCACTGTAACAGGCCTTCTGCACCCCAGTCTCATACCTCTTTTATATGAAACGATTATTCTCCACCCCAGTCTCCAATATCTGCTCTCTGCAACAGTCCTTTTGAACCCCAGTCTCCAAACTCTGCTCTCTGTAAGATCCAACTGAACCCCAGTTTCCAACCTATGCTCTCTGTAACAGTCCTTCTGCACCCAAGTCTCCGAACTCTATTCTCTGAAACAGTCCTTCTGCACCTCAGTCTCCGACATCTGCTCTCTGTAACAGTCCTTCTGCACCCCAGTCTCCAAACTCTGCTCTCTGCAGCGATCCTTCTGGACCCCAGTCTCCAACCTCTGCTCTCTGCAAAAGTCCTTCTGCACCACTGCGTCCAACCTCTGCTCTCTGTAAGATCCTTCTGCACTCCAGTTTCCAAACTCTGCTCTCTGTAACATTCCTTATCCACCCCAGAATCCAACTTCTGTCCTCTTCAACAGTCCTTCTGCTCCCCAGTCTACAAGATCTGATCTCTGTAACAGTCCTTATGTACCGCAGTCTCCAACCTCTGCTCTTTGTAATAGTCCTTCTACACCCAGGTCTCCAACTTCTGCTTTCTGTATCAGTCTGCCTGAACCCCAGTCTCCAAAATCTGTACTCTGTATCAATCCTTCTTCACCTCAGTCTCCAACCTATGCTCTATGTAAGAGTCCTTCTGCACCCCAGTCTCCAACCTCTACTCTCAATAACAGTCTTATACCACAGTCTCCAAACTCTGCTCTCTGTAACGGTCCTTCTGCACCCCAATTTCCAAACTCTGCTTCCTGTAACATTCTTTCTGCACCTGAGTCTCCAAACTCTGCTCTCTGTAACAGTCTTTCTACAACCCAGTCTCCAGCCACTGTTCTCTGTAAAAGTCCACCTGCACCTCAGTCTCAAACCTCTGCTCTCTGCAAGATCCTTTAGCAACCCAGTCTCCAAACACTGCTCTTTATATCTTTCCTTCTGCACCCCAGTCTCCAACCTCTCCTCTCTGTAAAAGGCTTTCTGCACGCCAGTCTCCAAACTCTGCTCTATGCAAGGATCATTCTGCACTCCTGTCTCCAACCTCTACTCTCTGCAATGATCCTACTGCACCCCAGTCTCCAAACTCTCATCTCTGAAACAGTCCTTCTTCACCTCAGTCTCCAACTTCTGCTCTCTGAAAGATCATTCTGCACCCCTGTCTCCAAGCTCTGCTCCTTGCAATGATCTTTCTGTACCCCATTCTCCAACTTCTGCTCTATGTAACAAGACTTCTGCACCTCAGTCTCCAATCTCTGCTGTCTGCAACAGTCCTTCTGCACCCCAGTCTCCAAACTCTGCTCTCTGCAACAGTCCTTCTATACTGCAGTCTCCAACCTCTGTTCTATGTAATGGTGTTTCTGCACCCCAGACTCCAATCTCTGCTTTCTGTATCAGTCCTTCTTCACCCCAGTCTCCAACTTCTGCTCTCTCTAAGAGTCAAAATGCACCTCAGTCTCAAATCTCTACTCTCTTCAACAGTCCTTCTGCACCCCAGTCTCCAAACTCTGCTCTCGGCAACTGTCCTTCTGTACTGCAATCTCGAACATTTGCTCTTTGTAACTGTCTTTCTGCACACAAGACTCCAATCTCTGCTTTCGGTATCAGTCCTTCTTCACCCATTCTCCAACTTCTGCTCTCTCTAAGAGTCCTTTTGCATGCAAGTCTCTAACCTCTGCTCTCTGCAACAGTCCTTATACACTCCAGTCTCCAACCTCTGCTCTCTGCAACAGTCCTTCTGCACCCCAGTCTCCAACCTCTGCTCTCCGCAACAGTCCTTCTGCACCCCAGTCTCCATCTCTGCTCTCTGCAACAATACTTCTGCACCACAGTCTCCAAAGTCTGCTCTCTGTAAGATCCTTCTACACCCCAGTTTCCAAACTCTGGTCTCTGTAACATACCTTTCCAACCCAGTCTTTAACCTCTGCTTTCTGCAAGTGTCCTTTGGCACCCCAGTCTCCAACCTCAGTCCTCTGCAACAGTTCTTCTGCTAACCAGTCTTTAACATCTGCTCTCTGTAACAGTTTTTCTGTATCGCAGTCTCCAACCTCTGCTCTCCATAACTTTTCCTTCTTCACCCCAGTCTCCAAACTCTACTTTCTGTATCAGTCCTTCTGAACCCCAATCTAAAAGCTCTGCTCTTTGTATCTATCATTCTGCACCTCAGACTCCAAACTATGCTCTCTGTAACATTCATTCTGCACCCGAGTCTCCAAGCTTTGCTCTCAGTAATAGTTTTTCTATACCGAAGTCTCCAAACTCTGGTCTCTGTAATTGTCCTTCTGCACCCCAATTTCCAAACTCTGCTTACTGTAACAGTGCTTCTGCACCTCAGTCTCTACACTCTGCTCTCTGTAACAGTCCTTCTACACCTCAGTCTCCAACATCTACTCTCTGTACCAGTTCTTCTGCACCTCAGTCTGACACTTCTGGTCTCTGCACGATCCTTCTGCACCCCAGTCTCTGACCACTGCTCTCTGTAACAGTCCACCTGCACCTCAGTCTCTAAACTCTGCTCTCTGTAAGATCCTTCAGCAACGCAGTCTTTAACCTCTGCTCTCTGCAATGATCCTACTGCACCCCAGTCTCCAACCTTTGATCTCTGCAACAATCCTTCTGCACCTCAGTCTTCAAACTCTGCTCTCTGTAAGATCCTTCTGCACCCCTGTATTCAAACTCTGTTCTCTATAACAGTTATTCTGCACCCGTGTCTCCAAACTCTGCTCTCTGTAACAGGACTTCTGCACCTCAGTCTCCAACCTCTGCTCTCTGCAACAGTCCTTCTGCACTCCAGTCTCCAAACTCTGCTCTCTACAACAGTCCTTCTGCACCCTAGTTACAAACCTCTGCTCTCTGCAACAGACTTTCCGCACCCCAGTCTCCAACATCTGTTCTCTGCAACAGTTCTTCTGCACCTCGGTCTAAAAACTCTGCTCTCTGCAATGAACCTTCTGCACCCCAGTCTCCTACATCTGCTCTCTGTAACAGTCCTTCTGCACCTCAGTCTCCCAAATCTGCTCTATTTATGATTATTCTGCTGCACAGTCTTTAAACTCTCCACTCTGTAACAGTCCTTCTGCAAAACAGTCTCCAAGCTTCGCTCTCTTTAACATGGCTTCTGCACCCCAGTCTTCAAACTCTGCTCTCTGTAACAGATTTCCTGTACCGCAGTCTCCAACCTCTGCTCTCTGTAACACTCCTTTGAACCCCAGTCTCCAAACTCTGCTTTCTGTATCAGTCCTTTTGCACAACAGTCTCCAAACTCTTCTCTCTGTAACAATCCTTCTGCTCCTCAGTCTCCAACCTCTGTGCTCTGCAAAAGTCTTTCTGCACCACAGTATACAAATTCTGCTCTCTGCAACAGTTCTTCTGCACCCCAGTCTCCAACATATGTTCTCTGCAACAGTCCTTCTCCACGCCAGTCTCCAACCTCTGCTCTCAGTAACAGTCTTTCTGTACAGTAGTATCCAAGCTGTGCTCTTTTTAATGGCCTTTCTGCACCAAAGTCTCCAACCTCTGCTCTGTGTATCAGTCCTTCTGCACGCCAGTCTTCAACATCTGCTCTCTGTGACAGTCCTGCTGCACATAAGTCTCCAACCTGTGCTTTCTGCAACAGTCCTTCCACACCCCAGTCTCCAACCTCTTCTCTCTGCAACAGTCCTTCTACACCGCAGTCTCCAACCTCTGATCTCTTAAATAGTCTTTCTGCACCCCAGTCTCCAACATCTGTTCTCTGTAATAATTATTCTGCACCTCAGTCCCCAAACTCTGCTCTCTGCAATCGTCCTTCTGCACCCCATTCTCGAACCTCTCCTCTCTGTAACAATCATTTTGCACACCAGTCTCCAACCTCTGTTCTCTGCAATGATCCTTTTAAAACCCAGTCTCCAACCTCAGCTCTCTGCAAAAGACTTTCTGCACCCCAGTCTCCAACATCTACTCTCTTAAACAGTCCTTCTTCATCTCAGTCTGAAAACTCTGCTCTGTGCAATGATCCTTCTGCACCCAAGTCTACAAACTCTGCTTTCTGTAACTGTCCTTCTTCATCTCACCTCTCAACAGTCCTTCGGTACTTAATCTCACCTCTCAACAGTCCTTCTGTATTACAGTCTCCAAAATCTGCTGTCTGCTACGGTCCTTCTGCACCCCATTCTCCAAACTCTGTTTTCTGCAAGAGTCTTTCAGCACCTCAGTCTCCAAAATCTGATCCCTGCAACAATCCTTCTGAACCTTAGTCTCCAAATTCTGCTCTCTGCAACAGTTCTTCTGCACCCCAGTATCCAACATCTACTCTCTGAAACAGTCTTTCTCCACCCCAGTCCCCAATCTCTGCTCTCTGTAACATTCTTTTTGTACTGCTATCTCCAACCTCTGCTCTCTGTAAGAATCCTTTTGCACCCCATTCTCCAACTTCTACTTTCTGTATCAGTCCTTCTGCACCCCAGTCTACAACTTCTGCTCTCTGTAACAGTCCTTCTGTACCTCAGTCTCCAAACTCTTCTCTCTGAAAAAGTTTTTCTGCACCACAGTCTCCATCCTCTGCTGCCTGCAACAGTCCTTCTACACCCCAGTCTCCAACCTCTGCTATCTACAACAGTCCTTCTGCACTTTAGTCTCCAACCTCTTCTCTCTGCAACGAACCTTCTTCACCCCAGTCTCCAAAATCTGCTTTCTGCAACAGTCCTTCTGCACCTCAGTCTCCAAACTCTTCTCTCTGAAAAAGTTTTTCTGCACCACAGTCTCCATCCTCTGCTGCCTGCAACAGTCCTTCTACACCCCAGTCTCCAACCTCTGCTATCTACAACAGTCCTTCTGCACTTTAGTCTCCAACCTCTTCTCTCTGCAACGAACCTTCTTCACCCCAGTCTCCAAAATCTGCTTTCTGCAACAGTCCTTCTGCACCTCAGTCTGAAAACTCTCCTCTCTGCAATGATCCATCTTCATCTCATTTCCCAAACTCTGATCTCTGCAATGGTCCTTCTGAACCCCAGTATCCAACCTATGCTCTCTGCAACGGTCCTTTTGCACCCCAGTCTCCAACCTCTCTTCTCTGCAAAAATCCATGTGCACCACAGTCTCCAACCTCTCCTCTTTGTAACACTACTTCTGTACCGGAGTCCCCTACCTCTGCTCTCTGTAATGGTCCTTCTGCACCCCAGTCTTCAACCTCTGCTCTCTTCTACAGTCATTCCTCACCCCATTCTCCAACCTCTGCTCTCTAGAACAGTTTTTCTATACCCAAGTATCCATAATCTACTCTCTGCAAGGATCCTTCTGCACCCCAGTCTTCAACGTCTGCTCACTGCAACAATCTTTCTAAACCCCAGTCTCCAAACTTTCCTCTCTGTAAGATCCTTGTGCACACCAGTTTCAAACTCTGCTCTCTGTAACATTTTTTCTGCATCCCAGTCTCCAACGTTTGCTCTCTTCAATGATCCCTCTGCACACCAATCTCCAACCTTGTTCTCTACAACAGTTCCTCTGTACCGCAGTCTTCAACCTCTGTTCTCTGAAAGGGTTCTTCTGCACCGCAGTCTCCAATTTCTGCTTTCTGTATCAGTCTTTCTGCACCACAGTCTCCAAACTCCGCTCACTGTAACAGTCCTTCTGCACCTCACTCTGCAAACTCTTCTCTCTGCAACAGTCTTTCTGCACCCCAGTCTCCAACTTATGCTGTCTGTCAGTTTTTCTGCACACATGACTCCAACCTCTGCTCTCTGTAACATTCCTTTTGTACCGAAGTCTTCAAACTCTGGTCCCTGTAAGGGTCTTTCTGCACCTGTCTCCAAACCCTGCTCTCTGCAACACTCCATCTGCACACCACTCTCCAAACTTTGCTCTCTCCAACAGTTTTTCTGCACCTCAGTCTCCAACCTGTGCTCTCTGCAAAAGTCCTACTGCAACCCAGTCTTCAGCCTGCGCACTCTGTAAAAATCATTCTGCTCCAAAGTCTCCAAACTCTGCTATTTTTAAGGATCCTTCTGCACCCCAGTCTCTAACCTCTGCTCTCTGCAACGATCCTTCTGCACCCCAGTCTCCAATGTCTGCTCTCTATAAAAGTCCTTCTGCACCCCAGTCTCCAACCTCTGCTCTCTTTCACTATCCTTCTGCACACCATTCTCCACACTCTGCTCTTTGCAACAGTCCTTTTGCACCCAGGTCTCCAACATCTGCTCTCTGCAACAGTCCTTCTACACCAGAGTCTTCAACTTCTGCTCTCTGCAACAGTCCTTCTACACCCCAGTCTCCAATATCTGCTCTCTTTAACACTCCTTTTGAACTGCATTCTCCAAACTTTGTTCTTTGTAAGGGTCCATATGAACCCCAGAATCCAAACTCTGCTTTCTGTATCCATCGTTTTCCACCACAGTCTCCAAACTCTGCCCGCTGTAACAGTCCTTCTGCAACTCAGTCTGCAACCTCTGCTCTCTGCAACAGTCCTTTTACAGCCCAGTCTTCATCCTGTGCTCTCTGCAACAGTCCTTTTGCACCACAGACTCCAACATCTGATCTCTGAAACAGTTCTTCTCTACCCCTGTCTCCAAACTCTGCTCTCTGTAACGGTCCTTCTGTACTGCAGTCTCCAACCTCTGCTTTCTGAAAGGGTCCTTCTGCACCAGTGTCTCCAAACTCTGTATCAGTTCTTCTGCACCTCAGTCTCCAAACTCTGCTCTCTGTATCAATCGTTCTGCACCTAAGTCTCCAAGTCTGCTCTCTGTAACAGTCCTTCTGCATCCCAGTCTCCAACCTCTGCTCTCTGCAACAGTCTTTCTGCACCCCAGTCTCCAAACTCTGCTCTCTGTAACAATCCTTATGCACATCAGAATCCAAACTCTGCTCTCTGTAAAAGGCCTTCTGCACCGCAATCTCCAACCTCTGCTCTCTCTACAGGACTTCTACAGCCACGTCTCTAAACTCTGCTATCTTTAACAGTCCTTCTGCACCCCAGTCTCCAACCTCTGCTCTCAGTATCAGTTCTGCACCCCAGTCTCCAAACAATGCTCTCTGTAACAGTTTTTCTGCACCTCAGTCATCAACAACTGCTCTCTGAAAAAGTCCTTCTGCACCACAGTCTTCAACGTCTGCTCTCTGTAACAGGCCTTGTGCACTCCAGTCTCTATAATCTACTTTCTGCAATGATCCTTCTGCATCCCAGTCTCCAACGTCCACTCTCTGCAAAATTTCTTCTGCACTGCTCTCTGAAACAGTCCTTCCTCATCCCACTCTCCAAAATCTGCTTTCTGCAACAGTTTTTTTTCCACCACAGTCTCCAAACTCTGCTCTCTGTAACAGTCCTTCTATACTGCAGTCTCAAATCTCTGCTCTCTGTAACAGTCCTTCTGTACCCAAGTCTCCAAACTCTGCTTCCTGTAACAGTCCTTCTCACCTCAGACTCCAACCTCTGCTCTTTGCAACAGGCCTTCTGCACCCCAATCTCCAACCTCTGTTCTCTACAACACTTATTCTGCACTGAGTCTCCAAACTCTGCTCTCTGTAACTGTCCTTCTTTTTTTTTTTTATTGGTTGTTCAAAACATTACAAAGCTATTGACATATCATGTTTCATACATTAGATTCAAATTGGTTATGAACTCCCATTTTTACCCAAATACCGATTGCAGAATCACATCTGTTACATATCCACATTTTTACATAATGCCCTATTAGTATCTGTTGTATTCTGCTTCCTTTCCTATCCTCTACTATCCCCCCCCTCCCCTCCCATCTTGTCTCTCTACCCCATCTACTGTATTTCACTTCTCTCCTTGTTTATTTACCCATTCCCCTCGAAACCTCTTATGAGTGCTTTAGTATAACAATGAGCATCTCCCTCCATTACCATGCAATTTCTCTTTTCTCTCCCTTTCCCTCCCACCTATTGTATCTGTTTAATGTTGATCTTTCCTTCCTGCTCTTCCTCCCTGCTCTGATCCTGGTTATTCTCATTATATCAAAGAAGACAATTGGTATTTGTTTTTTAGGGATTGGCTAGCTTCACTAAGTATAATCTGCTCTAGTGCCATCCATTTCCCTGCAAAATCCATGATTTTGTCATTTTTTAGTGCTGCGTAATATTCCATGGTGTATAAATGCCACATTTTTTTTATCCATTCATCTATTGAAGGGCATCTGGGTTGGTTCCACAGTCTAGCAATTGTGAATTGTGCCGCTATGAACATCGATGTGGCAGTATCCCTGTAATAAGCTCTTTTAAGGTCTTCAGGGAATAGTCCGAGAAGGGCAATAGCTGGGTCAAATGGTGGTTCCATTCCCAGCTTTCCCAGGAATCTCCATACTGCTTTCCAAATTGGCTGCACTAGTTTGCAGTCCCACCAGCAATGTACAAGAGTACCCTTTTCCCCACATCCTCGCCAGCACTTGTTGTTGTTTGAGTTCATAATGGCTGCCAATCTTACTGGAGTGAGATGGTATCTTAGGGTGGTTTTGATTTGCATTTCTCTAACTGCTAGAGAAGGTGAACATTTTTCCATATATTTGTTGATTGATTGTATGTCCTCCTCTGAGAAGTGTCTATTTAGGTCTTTGGCCCATTTGTTGATTGGGTTATTTGTTTTCTTATTGTTTAATTTTTTGAGTTCTTTGTATACTCAGGATATTAGGGCTCTATCTGAAGTGTGAGGAGTAAAAATTTGTTCCCATGATGTAGGCTCCCTATTTACCTCTCTTATTGTTTCTCTTGCTGAGAAAAAACTTTTCAGTTTAAGTAAGTCCCATTTGTTGATTCTTGTTATTAACTCTTGTGCTATAGGTGTCCTGTTAAGGAATTTGGAACCCGACCCCACAATATGTAGATCGGAGCCAACTTTTTCCTCTATCAGGCGCAGAGTCTCTGTTTTGAT
Organism: Ictidomys tridecemlineatus; assembly: GCF_052094955.1. NCBI lineage: Eukaryota > Metazoa > Chordata > Mammalia > Rodentia > Sciuridae > Ictidomys > Ictidomys tridecemlineatus. The sequence continues at coordinate 45,143 of NW_027521070.1, read as the reverse complement.
ATCTAGTTCCTTGATCCACTTTGAGTTAACTTTTGTGCATGGTGAGAGGAGGAGATTCAGATTCATTTTGTTGCAAATGGATTTCCAGTTTTCCCAGCACCATTTGTTGAAGATGCTATCCTTCCTCCATTGCATGCTTTTAGCTCCTTTATCAAATATAAGATAGTTGTAGCTTTGTGGATTAGTCTCTGTGTCCTCTATTCTGTACCATTGGTCCACCCGTCTGTTTTGGTACCAGTACCATGCTGTCTTTGTTAATATTGCTCTGTAATATAGTTTGAAATCTGGTATCGCTATACCGCCTGATTCACACTTCCTACTTAGAATTGCTTTTGCTATTCTGGGCCTTTTATTTTTCCATATGAATTTCCTGGTTGCTTTATCTATTTCTACAAGAAATGCCGTTGGGATTTTGATTGGGATTGCATTATCCTATAGAGAACTTTTGGTAATATCGCCATTTTGATGATGTTAGTTCTGCCTATCCATGAACAGGGTATATTTTTCCATCTTCTAAGATCTTCTTCTACTTCTCTCTTTAGGGTTTTGTAGTTTTCATTGTATAGATCTTTCACCTCTTTTGTTAGGTTGATTCCCAAGTATTTTATTTTCTTAGAGGATATTGTGAATGGAGTGTTTTTCCTCATTTCCATTTCAGAAGTTTTGTCGCTGATATACAGAAATGCCTTTGATTTATGCGTGTTAATTTTATATCCTGCTACTTTGCTGAATTCATTTATTAGTTCTAGTAGTTTTTTTGTGGACTCTTTTGGTTCTTCTAGGTATAGAATCATGTCGTCTGCAAAAAGTGATAATTTAAGTTCTTCTTTTCCTATTTTTATGCCTTTAATTTCTTTCGTCTGTCTAATTGCTCTGGCCAGTGTTTCGAGAACTATATTGAATAGAAGTGGTGATAGAGGGCATCCCTGTCTTGTTCCAGATTTTAGGGGGAATGCCTCTAATTTTTCTCCATTCAGAATGATGCTAGCCTGAGGCTTGGCATAAATAGCTTTTACAATGTCGAGGTAAGATCCTGTTATCCCTAGTTTTTCTAGTGTTTTGAACATAAAGGGATGCTGTACTTTGTCGAAAGCTTTTTCTGCGTCTATTGAGATGATCATATGGTTCTTATCTTTAAGTCGATTGATGTGGTGAATAACATTTATTGATTTCCGTATATTGAACCATCCTTGCATCCCAGGGATGAATCCTACTTGATCATGGTGTACAATTTTTTTGATGTGCCTTTGTATCCGATTCGCCAGAATTTTATTGAGGATTTTTGCATCTAAGTTCATCAGGGATATTGGTCTGTAGTTTTCTTTCTTTGAGGTGTCTTTGTCTGGTTTCGGAATCAGGGTGATGTTGGCCTCATAGAATGAATTTGGCAGAGCTCCCTCTTTTTCTATTTCCTGAAATAACTTGAAAAGTATTGGTATTAATTCTTCTTTAAAGGTTTTGTAAAACTCCGCTGTATACCCATCCGGTCCTTGGCTTTTCTTGGTTGGAAGTCTTTTGATTGCTTCTTCTATTTCATCTATTGATATTGGTCTGTTTAAGTTGTGGGTATCCTCCTGACTCAGTCTGGGCAAATCATATGACTTAAGGAATTTATCGATGTCTTCACTATCCTCTATTTTATTGGAATATAGGTTTTCAAAATAATTTCTAATTGTCTTCTGTATTTCTGTTGTGTCTGTTGTAATATTGCCTTTTTCATCCCGTATGTTAGTAATTTGAGTTCTCTCTCTTCTTCTCTTCGTTAGCATGGCTAGGGGTCTGTCAATCTTATTTATTTTTTCAAAGAACCAACTTTTAGTTTTGTTAATTTTTTCAATAGTTTCTTTTGTTTCAATTTCATTGATTTCCGCTCTGATTTTAATTATTTCTTGCCTTCTGCTACATTTGCTGTTGTTTTGCTCTTCCTTTTCTAGGGCTTTGAGATGGAGTGTGAGCTCATTTATTTGTTGGTTTTTCCTTTTTTTGAGGTATGACCTCCAGGCGATGAATTTCCCTCTTAAAACTGCTTTCATTGTGTCCCATAGATTCCGATATGTTGTGTCTGTGTTTTCATTTATCTCTAAGAATTTTTTAATTTCCTTCTTTATGTCTTCTGTAACCCATTGATCATTCAGTAACATATTGTTCATTTTCCATGTGATGTAGGATTTTTCCTTCCTTCTTTTATCATTGATTTCCATTTTCATTGCATTATGATCAGATAAAATGCATGGTATTATCTCCACCCCTGTATATTTACTGAGGGATGCCCTTTGACATAATATATGGTCTATTTTTGAGAAGGATCCATGTGCTGTTGAAAAAAAAGTATAGCCACTTGATGTTGGATGATATATTCTGTATATGTCAGTTAAGTCTAGGTTGTTGATTGTGATATTGAGTTCTATAGTTTCTTTATTCAACTTTTGTTTGGAAGATCTGTCCAATGGTGAGAGAGGTGTGTTGAAGTGACCCATAATTATTGTATTGTGGTCTATTTGATTCTTGAACTTGATGAGAATTTCTTTCATGAACATCACAGCCCCATTATTTGGTGCATAAATATTGATGATTGTTATGTCTTGTTGGTGAATGGTTCCTTTTAACAGTATATAATGCCCTTCCTTATCCCTTTTGATTAATTTAGTCTTGAAGTCGATTTTATTCGATATGAGGATGGCCACACCTGCCTGCTTGCGAGGTCCGTGTGCGTGGTATATTTTTTCCCAACCTTTCACCTTCAGCCTGTGTATGTCTTTTCCAATCAGATGCGTCTCCTGGAGGCAGCATATTGTTGGGTTTGTTTTTTTAATCCATGTTACCAGCCTATGTCGCTTTATTGGAGAGTTTAAGCCATTAACGTTTAGAGTTACTATTGATGTATGGTTTGTACTTCCAGTCATGTTTGATTATTTATCTTCTTTTAGTTTGTTTCTCCTAGCTTAGCTTTCCCCCGCCCTCTGGCTTTATAGAGGCACTTCCCACTGATGGTTTTGGTTATTGTTTTTCATTTCTTCCTCATGTAATGTTTTGCTCAAGACGCTTTGCAATGCTGGTTTTCTGGCTACGAATTCTTTTAGTTTTTGTTTATCCTGAAAGATTTTTATTTCGTTGTCGTACCTGAAGCTTAATTTTGCTGGATACAAAATTCTTGGTTGGCAACCATTGTCTTTCAGTGTTTGAAATATGTTGTTCCAGGATCTTCTCGCTTTTAGCGTCTGTGATGAAAAATCCGTTGTTAACCTTATTGGTTTACCCCTAAATGTATTCTGCCTCTTTTCTCTTGTAGCTTTTAATATTTTCTCTTTGTTCTGTATGTTGGATATCTTCATAACAATGTGTCTTGGAGTTGGTCTACTGTGATTTTGTGTGCTTGGTGTCCTGTATGCATCTACAATTTGTATATCTGTTTCCTTTTTTATTTCTGGAAAGTTTTCTGTAATTATTTCATTCAGCAGGTTACTCATTCCCTTGGTATTAATCTCTGTGCCTTCTTCTATCCCGATGACTCTCAAATTTGGTTTTTTTATATTATCCCAAATCTCTTGGATGTTTTTCTCGTGATTTTTTACCAGCCTATCTGAGTTGGCTGGACTCCTTTCAAGATGATATATTTTGTCTTCATTATCTGACGTTCTGGCTTCTACTTGTTCCACTCTGTTGGTGATACTCTCGATAGAGTTTTTAATTTGGTTTACCGTTTCCTTCATTTCCAGAATTACATTTTGATTTTTTTTAATAATCTCTATTTCCTGATAAAGATGCTTAACTTCTTCTTTTATCTGTTTCTGTAATTCACTTTCAATGTGATCTTTAAGATTCTTTTCCATCTGTCTAAGGTGTTCCTTGAGTTCTTTATATGGCCATTTTTCTGATTACTCTAAGTCCTCCTGAATATTTAGGCTGTCCTTCATTGTTTGTACTCCTTTTCTTCCTTGCTTTTTTATGCTCATGTTACTTCTTGTTCTGTTTGACTGCTGAGTTATTGTTTATTCTTATAAATTTATTGGATGCTTGGGAGGAGAGATAATAGAAGGGAAGGGAAGAAGTCACTAAAGAGAATGAGTGTAGGCAGGTAGAGTTCAGGAAAGGGGAAGTAAGAAAATTGAAAAGAAATGAAAAGACAGAAGAAAAAAGTGAAAAGAAAGAAAGAAAAGAACAAAAAATTAAGACTTTAAAACAAAAAAAAATTATAGTGATAATAAAAAATGAAAATTAAAGTTTAAAAGATAATAGTAACCATAATAGAATAAAAAGAATTTAAAAAATTGAAACCATTAATAAGAAAGTTAAAGAACAACAACTAATCAACATCAAAAAGTAAAAAAAAAATAAAATAAAAAAATAAAAATAAA
>NW_027521070.1:0-40588 GCF_052094955.1 Ictidomys tridecemlineatus | reverse complement strand
TGCCTCCCTCAGACCCCAAGTTTGTATGGCTTGGGGCTGAGCCCCAGCGAACTTGTTTGCCCTCAGGTAGTGACTCCCCTGGTATCTGGTGCAAGGGACCTCTGTTGTCAGCACTGGTGGAAAGCAATAGCTGTGAGTTCTGCTCTGCAGGTCCCATGTCCCTCCTGATTCCCTGGGTCCGGCTATGGTGCTCAGTTGGTTTTTACCTCTGTGAGTTCAGGTGGGACTAGTTATTTCAGTGGGATCGTTAGTGCTGAGACAGGAGAAGCAGGCGAACCAGAGCTTGCATGCCACTGATTCGTGCTCAGTGTGTGTTTTCTGAGGGGCCCCGGCTGCACGCCTTAGCTCCACGTCAGCTCAGCTTTGCCTAGTGATCCTGAGCAGGCGGGCTGTGGGCCGCGCTCTGGCGCCGCGGTTGTCTGCGGCCTTAGGAGCGACGGAGGTAAGCAGCGACGCTGGGACCTCCGTCGCTCCTCGGCTAGGTGCCTGTGTCCAAGCGGCTGCCGCCACAGCTCTCCAGCCCCTCCCTCCGGAGCACGGGTCCCCTAGCAGGGGACTGCCAAGCAAGTCCAGAACCGTTTTTGCCCAAAGGTGCAGCAGGGAACACGCAACCGCTGCGTTCAGAGTCGTGGTCCCGCCTTCAGAGGATAGGACTCGGCACACAGCCCAGTTCCCATCTCTAGGTGCGGCAGCAGGACGATGTAGTCAGAGCAGGAAGCAAATGGCGGCTTCCGCGGAGTGGACTTTCGGCCCCGAAACCACCGCCCAGCCAACAATCCCAAACCACTAACTCTCTTTGCATAGAAAATATTCAAAAAAAAAAAAAAGTGTTGTACTGAGGTTTCTTTGTCAGGTACTTACAATCCGCTGATGATTACGTATTCAGCTCCTCTGCCAGTAGCGAAGAGAAAGAGGCAGCAGATGGGCGCAGAGCACCCGCGGCTCTGAGCAGAAAAGCGTCTCTCTTTCGATCTCCTTGTTTTTTCTGCTGCTTGGCAAGGTGATCCACTACAGATTAATGGTGAAAGGAGTTCTAAAACGCTGCTTAAAATCTCGATTAAAGCCGCTGCTCAGAGCCCCACGCTCAACACTTCAGCAACCCCTGTACGTAGCGGCCATCTTCCTCACATTCAGGATGGAGACTCTTTAAAAAGGAAATAAAATTCGAATATCTCCAGAGCACATCCCCCTCCTCCATCCTGTTGCCAAAGTTACCTGCATCCAGCTGTAACTGTCCTTCTTTACTGCAGTCTCCAACCTCTGTTCTCTTTAAGGGTCCTTCTGCACCCCATTCTCCAATCTCTGCTCTCTGTAACAGTCCTTCTGCACCCCAGTCTTTAACATCTGCTTTCTCTAACAGTCCTTCTCTACTTCAGTCTCCAACCTCATCTCTCTGCAACAGTCCTTCTTCACCCAAGTCACCAAAGTCTGCTTTCTGTATCAGTCCTTCTGCACTCCAGTCTTAAACCTCTGCTCTCTGTAAAAGTCCTTCGGCACCTCAGTCTCCAACCTCTAATCTCTGTAGCAGTCCTTCTCCACCCCAGTCTCCAACCACTGCTTTATGTAACAGGCCTTCTGCACTCCAGTCTAAAATCTCTGCTCTCTGTAACAGTCTTTCTGTAACTCTGTCTGAAAACTCTGCTCTCTGCAATGATCCTCCAGCACCTCAGTCTCCAAACTCTGCTCTCTGTAACAGTCTTTCTGTACCTCAGTCTCCAAACTCTGTTCTCTGTAAGATCCTTTTGCAACCCAGTCTTTAAACTCTTCTCTTAGTAACTGTCTTTCTGTACCCCAGTCTTCAGCACTGCTCTCTGTAATAGGCCTTCTGCACCCCAATCTCCAACCTCTGCTTTCTGTAACAGGCCTTTTGACCCCAGTCTCCAACACCTTCTCTCTTCAACGATCCTTCTGCACCCAAGTCTCCAAACTCTGCTCTCCGAAACAGTCCTTCTGCACCCCAGATTTAACCTATTCTTTCTGTCAGATCCTTCTGCACACCTGTCTTAAACAAGTGCTCTCTGTAACAGTCCTTCTATACCGCAGTCTCCAACCTCTGGTCTCTGTAAGGGTCAATCTGCAACTCAGTCTCCAAACTCTGCTCTCTGCAACACTCCATCTGCACCCCAGTCTCCAAACTTTGCTCTCTGCAACTCTTTTTCTGCACCTCAGTCTCCAACCTGTGCTCTCTGTAAAAGTCCTACTGAACTCCAGTCTCCAACCTCTGCTTTCTGCAATGATCCTTCTGCAACCCAGTCTCCAATGTTTGCTCTCTGAAAGAGTTCTTCTGCACCCCAGTCTCCAACCTCTGCTCTTTTTAACTATCCTCCTGCACCAGAGTCTCCAACCTCTGCTCTATGCAACAGTTTTTCTGCACCCAAGTATCCAAAATCTGCTCTCTGCAAAAGTCCTTCTACACCCCAGTCTCCATACTCTTCTCGCCCAAACAATCCTTCTGCACCCCAGTCTCCAAACTCCGTTCTCTACAACACTTATTCTGCACCCCAGTCTCCAACCTCTGCTCTCTGTAACACTTTTTCTGTACCGCAGTCTCCAACCTCTTTTCTTTGTAAGGGTCCTTCTGCACCCCAGTCTCAAACCTCTGCTTTCTGTATCAGTCCTTCTGCACCCCAGTCTCCAAACTCTGCTTTCTGTATCCATCGTTCTGCACCCCAGGCTTCAACTTCTTCTCAATGTAACAGTCCTTCTGCACCCCAGTCTTCATCCTGTGCTCTTTGCAACAGTCCTTCTGCACCCTAGTCTCCAAACACTGCACTCTGCAACAGTCCTTCTGAACCCCAGTCTCCAACCTCTGCTCTCTATAAAAGTCCTTCTGCACATCAGTCTCCAACCTCTGCTCCCTAAGAGGCCTTCAGCACCCCAGTCTCCAAATTCTAGTCTCTGTAACAGGCCTTCTGCACCCAAGTCTCTAAACTCTGCTCTCTTTAACAGTCCTTCTACACCCCAGTCTCCAACCTCTGCTCTCAGTATCAGTTCTGCAACCCAGTCCTCTAACACTACTCTCTGTAACAGATTTTCTGCACCTCAGTCTTCAACAACTGCTCTCTGCAACCGTCCTTCTTCACCCCAGTCTCCAACCTCTGCTCTCTAGAGCACTCCTTCTGTACCCCAGTCTCCATTATCTACTTTCTGCAACGATCCTTCTGCACCACAGTCTCCAACGTCTGCTTTCTGCAACAATCTTTCTGCACCCTAGTCTCCAAAATTACCTCTCTGTAAGATTATTCTGCACCCCAGTTTCCAAGCATTGCTCTCTGTAACATTCCTTCTGCACCCCGATCTCTTACGTTTGCTCTCTGCAATGGTCATTCTGCACCCCACTCTCCAGCCTTGTTCTCTACAACAGTTCTTCTGTACTGCAGTCTTCAACCTCTGTTCTCTGTAAGGGTCCTTCTGCACTCCAGTATCCAAACTCTGCTCTCGTTAACAGTCCTTCTGCACCTCACTCTGTAACCTCTGCTTTCTGCAACAGTTTTTCTGCACCCTGGTCTCTAACCTCTGCTCTTTGTAACAGGCTTTCTAAACCTCAGACTCAAAACTCGGCTATCTGCAAAAGTCCTTCTGCAATCCAATCTCCAACCTCTGCTCTCTGCAACAGTCCTTCTGCACCTGAGTGTCCGAACTATGCTCTCTGTAATATGCTTCTGAAACCCAGTCTCCAACCTCTGCTTTCTATAATGGTCCTTTTGCACCTCAGTCTCCAACCTCTGTTCTCTACAACACTTATTCTGCACCACAGTCTCCAACCTCTGCTCTCTGTAACTTTCCGTCTGACCGCAGTTTCCAATCTCTGTTCTCTGTAAAGGTCCTTTTACACCCCAGTCTCCAACCTCTGCTTTCTCTATCAGTCCTTCTGCACCACATTCTCAAAACTCTGCTCTGTGTAACAGTCTTTTTGCACCTCAGTCTGTAACCTCTGCTCTGTGCAATAGTCCTTCTACACCCCAGTGTCCAATCTCTGCTCTCTCTTACAGGCCTTCTACAGCCAAGTGTCTAAACTCTGCTCTCTTTAACAGTCCTTCTGCACCCAAGTCTCCAACCTCTGCTCTCAGCATCAGTCCTGAAGCCCTGTCTCCAAAAAATGCTCTCTGTAACAGTTTTTCTGCACCTCAGTTTTTAAAAACTCCTCTCTGAAACAGTCCTTCTGCACCCCAGTCTCCAACGACTGCTCTCTGTAACAGGCCTTCTACACTCCAGACTCTATAATCTACGCTCTGCAATGATCCTTCTGCATTTCAGTCTCCAACATCTGCTCTCTGCAAAATTCCTTCTGCATCCCAGTCTTCAAACTTTACTTTTTGTAAGATCCTTCTGCACCCCAGTTTCCATACTCTGTGCTCTGTAACATTCCTTCTGCACCCCAGTCTCTAACGTTTGCTCTCTGCAATCATTACTCTGCACCCCAGTCTCCAACCTTGTTCTCTACAACTGTTTTTCTGTACTGTAGTCTTCAACCTCTGTTCTCTGTAAGGGTCCTTCTGCACCGCAGTCTCCAACCTCTGCTTTCTGTATCAGTCCTTCTGCACCACAGTCTCCAATCTCTGCTCTCTGTAACAGTTTTTCTGCAACTCACTCTGCAACCTCTGCTCTCTGCAACAGTCCTTCTGCACCCCAGTCTTCAAACTCTGCTCTCTGAAACAGTCCTTCCTCACCGCACTCTCCAAAATCTGCTTTCTGCAACAGTCCTTCTCCACCCCAGTTTCCAACCTCTGCTCTCTGCAACAGTCCTTCTGCACCCAGGTCACCAAAGCCTGCTTTCCATATCAGTCCTTCTGCACCGCAGTCTCCAACCACTGCTCTCTGTACCAGTCCTTCTGCACCTCAGTCTCAAACCTCTACTTTCTGCAGCAGTCCTTCTCCACCACAGTCTCCAACCACTGCTCTTGGCAACAGTCCTTGTGGACGCCATTCTCTAACCTCTACTTTCTGCAACAGTCCTTCTACACCCCAGTCTTCAATCTCTGCTCTTTGCAACAGGCCTTCTGAACCCCTGTCTAAAATCTCTGCTATATGTAACAGTCCTTCTGCACCTCAGTCTGAAAACTCGGCTCTCTGCAACGATCCTTCTGCACCTCAGGCTCCAACTTCTGCTCTCTGTAACAGTCCTTCTGTACCTCAGTCTCCAACCTCGGCTCTATGTAAGATCTTTTTGCAACCCAGTCTTTATTCTCTGCTCTCTGTAACTATCCTTCTGCACCTGAGTCTTCAAGGACTGTTCTCTGTAACAGGCCTTCTGCACCCCAATCTCCAACCTCTGCTGTCAGTAACAGGCCTTTTGACCCCAGGCTCCAAACTCTTCTCTCTTCAACGATCCTTCTGCACCCCAGTCTCAAAACTCTGCTCTCCGCAACAGTCCTTCTGAACCCCAATCATCAACCTATGCTGTCTGTCAGATACTTCTGCACACCTGTCGCCAATCTCGGTTCTCTATTACAATCCTTTTGTAAAGCAGTCTCCAACCTTTGGTGTCTTTAATGGTCCTTCTGCACCTCAGTCTCCAACCTCTGCTCTCTGCATCACTCCATCTGCACCCCAGTCTCCAAACTTTCCTCTCTGCAACATTTTTTCTGCACCTCAGTCTCCAAACTGTACTCTCTGTAAAAGTCCTAATGAAGCCCATTCTTCATCCGGTGCTCTCTATAAAAGTTCTTCTGCACTACAGCCTCCAAAATCTGCTCTCTTTAACGATCCTTCTGCACCCCATTCTCCAACCTCTGCTCACTGCAACGATCTTTCTGCACCCAACTCTCCAACGTCTGTTCTCTTTAACAGTCATTCTGCACCCCAGTCTCCAACCTCTGCTCTCTTTAACTATCCCTCTGCACCACAGTCTCCAACCTCTGCTCTATGCAACAGTCCTTGTGCACCAAAGTCTCCAACACCTGCTCTCTGCAAGAGTCCTTCTACACCCCAGTCTTCAACTTCTGCTCTCTGCAACATTTATTCTACACCCCAGTCTCCATACTCTGCTCGCCCCAACGATCCTTCTGCACCCCAGTCTCCAACCTCTGTTCTCTAAAACAGTTATTCTCTACCCCAGTTTCCAACCTCTGCTCTATGCAACAGTCCTTCTGCACCAAAGTCTCCAACACCTTCTCTCTGCAAGAGTTTTTCTACACCCCAGTCTTCAACTTCTGCTCTCTGCAACATTCCTTCTACACCCCAGTCTCCATACTTTGCTCGCCCCAACGATCCTTCTGCACTCCAGTCTCCAACCTCTGTTCTCTACAACAGTTATTCTCCACCCTAGTCTCCAACCTCTGCTCTCTGTAACAGTTCTTCTGTTCCGCAGTCTCCAACATTTGTTCTTTGTAAGGGTCCTTATGCAACCCAGTATCCAACCTGTGATTTCTGTATCCATCATATTCCACCACAGTCTCCAAACTCTGACCTCTGTAACAGTCCTTCTGCAAATCAGTGTGCAACCTCTGCTCTCTGCAACAGTCCTTCTACACTTCAGTCTCCATCCTCTGCTCTCCACAAAATTCCTTTTGCACCACAGACTCCAACATCTGCTCTCAAAACAGTTCTTCTCCACCCCAGTCTCCAACCTCTTCTCTCTGTAAAAGTCCTCCTGTACTGCAGTCTCCAACATCTGCTCTATGTAAGGGTCTTTCTGCACCCGAGTCTCCAAACTCTGCTTTCTGTATCAGTTCTTCTGTACCCAAGTCTCCAACCTCTGCTCTCTGTATCAATCCATCTGCACCTCAGTCTCCAAGTCTGCTCTCTTCAACGGTCCTTCTGCACCTCAGTCTCTAAACTCTTCTCTATGTAACAGTGCTTCTGCACCTCAGTCTATAAACTCTGCTGTCTGTAACATTTTTCTGCAACCTAGTCTCAAAACTCTGCTCTCTGTAACAGTCCTTCTGCACCCCAGTCTCTAAACTCTGCTCTCTGTAACGATCCTTCTGAAACCCAGTCTCCAACGTCTACTCTCTGCAACCGTCCTTCTGCACCCCAGTCTCCAAATTTTGCTCTCTGCAACAGTCCCTGTGAACCTCAATCTGAAAACTCTGCTCTCTGAAACGATCCTTCTGCTCACCAGTCTCCAACCTCCGCTCTCTGTAACACTCATTCTGCACCTCAGTCTCCAACCTCTGTTCTATGTAAGATCCTTCTCAATCCCAGTATCCAAAGTGTGTTCTCTGTACCAGTCCTTCTGCACACCAGTCTCCAACCTCTGCTCTCTGCAATGATCCTTCTGCACCCTGTCTCCAAACTCTGCTCGCTGTGACAGTCCTTGTGCACCCAGTCTCCAATATGTCTCTCTGCAACAGTTCTACTGTACCTCAGTCTGAAAACTTTGTTCTCTGCAACAATCCTTCTTAACCCCAGTGTCCAACCTCTGCTCTCTGTAAGTCTTTCTGTACCTCAGCCTAGAAGCTCTGCTTTCTGTAAGACCCTTCTGAAACCCAGTCTGCAAACTCTGCTCCCTGTAACAGTCCTTCTGCTCCCCAGTCTCCAAATTCTGCTCTCTGTAACAGTCCTTCTGCACCCCAGTATCCAATCTCTGCTCTCTGCCACAGTCCTTCTGCACCCCAGTCTCCAACCTCTAGTCTCTGCAACAATCTTTCTGCTCCCCAGTCACCAACCTCTGTTTTCTATATCAGTCCTTCTGCACTCCGGTCTGCATCCTCTGCTCTATGTAATAGTTCTTCTGAACCTCAGTCTCCAACCTCTAGTCTCTGCAATAATCCTTCTCCACCCCAGTCTCCAACTTCTTCTTTTGGCCACAGTCCTTCTGCACAACAGTCTCCAAACTCTACTCTCTGCAACAGTTGTTCTACACCCCAGTCTCTAACCTCTGCTCTCTATAACAGTCCTTCTTTTCCTTAGTCTTAAACCTCTGCTCTCTGTAAGATTTTTTAGCAATCCAGTTCTTAAACTCTACTCTCTGTAACTGTCCTTCTGCACCCCAGTCTCCAAGCACTGCTCTCTGTAACAGGCTTTCGGCACCCCAGTCTTTAACTCTGCTGCCTGTAACAGGCCTTTTGAACCCAGTCTCCAATCTCTTCTCTCGTCAACGATTTTTCTGCAACACAGTCTCCAACCACTGCTCTCCGCAACAGTCTTTCTGCACCCAGGTATCCAAACTATGTTTTCTGTAAGATAATTCTGCACACTTGTCTCCAACCTCTGCTTTCTGTAACAGTCCTTCTGTACAACAGTCTCCAACTTTTTCTCTCTGTAAGGGACCTTCTGCACCTCAGTCTCCAAACTCTGCTCTCTGCAACACTTCTTCTGCACCCCAGTCTCCAAACTTTGCTCTCTGTATAAGTCGTACTGCACCCCTGTCTCCAAACTGTGCTCTCTGTAAAAGTCCTTCCTCACGACAGTCTCCAACCTCTGCTATCTCTAAGGATTCTTCTGCACCCCAGTCTCCAACGTCTGCTCTCAGTTACAGTCCTTCTGCACGCCAGTCTTCAAACTCTGCTCTCTGCAACCGTCCTTCTACACCCCAGTCTCCAACCTCTGCTCTCTGCATCAGTTCTTCTACACCCCAGTCTCTATACTCTGCTCGCCACAAAGATCCTTCTGCACCCCAGTCTCCAACGTCTGCTCTCTGCAACAGTCCTTCTACAATCCAGTCTCCAACCTCTGCTCTCTGCAACAGTCCTTCTACACCCGAGCTACACTTCTACACCCCTTCTACACTCCATACTCTGCTAGCCCCAACAATCCTTCTGCACCCAAGTCTCCAACCTCTGCTCTCTGCAACAGTTCTTTTGCACGCCAGTCTCCAACCTCTGCTCTTTGTAACAGTTCTTCTGTACTGCAGTCTCCAACCTCTGCTTTCTGTATAAGTTCTTTTGCACCCGAGTATCCAACCTCTGTTTTTTGTATCAGTCCTTCTGCACCCCAGTCTCCAACCTTTGCTCTCTGGAAGAATCCTTCTGCACCTCCGTCTCCAACCTCTGCTCTCTGCAAAGGTCCTTCTGCACCTCCTTATCCAACATCTCCTCTTTGTAACAGTGCTTCTGCACCTCAGTCACCAACCGTTGCTCTCTGTAAGATTCTTGTTCACCCAGTCTCCAAACTCTGCTCTTTGTAACAGTACTTCTGCACCCCAGACTCCAAACTTTGCTCTCTGTATCAGTCCTTCTGCACCCTGTCTCCAACCTCTGCTCGCTGCATCAGTCCTTGTACCCTAGTCTCCAACATCTGCTCTCTGTAGCAGTCCTTCTGTACCTCAGTCTTCAACCTCTGTTTTTTGTAAGACCCTTCAGAAACCCAGTCTGCAAACTCTGCTCACTGAAACAGTCCTTCTGCACCCGAGTCTCCAAGCTCTGCTCTCTACAAAAGTCCTTCTGCACCCCAGTCTCCAATGTCTGCTCTCTGCTACAGTACTTCTGAACCTCAGTCTGAAAACTCTGCTCTCTGCAATGATCCATGTGCACCCTAGTCTCCAAACTCTGCTTTTTGTAACAGTCCTTCTGCACCTCAGTGTCCAACCTCTGCTCTCCGTAATAGTCCATCTGCACCCATGTCTCCAAACTCTGCCATCTGTAAGATCCTTCTGCACCCCAGTTTCCAAACTTTGCTCTCTGTAACATTCCTTCTTCACCCCTGTCTCTAACCTCTGCTCTCTGCAACGGTCATTGTGCATGCCAGTCTCCAAACACTGTTCTTGGCAACAGTCCTTCTGGAGCCCAGTCTCCAAACTCTGCTCTCTGTAACATTTCTTCTGCACCTCATTCTCAAACCTCTGCTCTATATAAGATCCTTCTGCAACCCAGTCTCCTAACTCTGCTCTCGGTAACAGTCCTTCTGCACCCCAGTCTCCAACGCCTGCTATCTGTGAAAGGCATTCTGCATAACAGTCTCCAACCTCTTCTCTCTGCAATGATCTTTCTGCACCCCAGTCTCCAACCTCTGCTCTGTGCAACAGTTCGTCTGCACCCCAGTATCCAACCTCTGCTCTCTGTAAGATCCTTCTGCACACCAGTCTCAAAACTCTGATCTATCTAACAGTCCTTCTGCACACTAGTCTCTAACCTCTGTTGTCTGAAAGAGTCCTTCAGCACCTCAGTCTCCAAACTCTGCTCTCAGGAACAATCCGTCTACACAACAGTCTTCAAACTCTGCTCTCTACAACAGTTCTTCTGCACCCAAGTCTCCAATATCGACTCTCTGAAACAGTCTTCTTCACCCCAGCCTCCAACTTCTGTTCACTGTAACAGTCCTTCTGCACAGCAGTCTCCAAACTATGCTCTTTGTAACGGTCCTTCTACACCCCAATCTCCATCCTCTGCTTTCTGTATCAGTCCTTCTACACCCCAGTCTCAAACCTCTTCTCTCTGTAACACTCCTTGTTCATCTCAGTCTCCTACCTCTGCTCTCTGCAACAGTCCTTCTGCACTTCAGTCTCTACACTCTGCTGCATGTAACATTTTTTCTACACCCCAGTCTCCAACATCTGCTCTCTGTAAGACATCTGTTTCTCATCTGCAACAGTTCTTCTGAACCCCAATATCCAACCTCTGCTCTCTGTAACAATCCTTCTGCACCTCAGTCTCTAAACTCTACTCTCTGTAACAGTCCTTCTTTACCTCAGTCTCCAACATCCGCTCTCTGTAAGATTTTTCTGCAACCCAGTCTCCAAACTCTGTTCTCTGTAACAGTCCTTCTGCACCCCTTCTCTAAACTCTGCTCTCCGTAACAGGCCTTCGGTACCCCAGTCTCAAACCTCTGCTCTCTGCCACGATCTTTCAGCAACCTAGTCTCCAACCTCTGCTCTCTGCAACAGTCTTTTGCACCACAGTCTCCGAAATTCACAATCTGCAACAGTCCTTCGGCACCTCAGTCTGAAAACTCTGTTCTCTGCCACGATTCTTCTATACCCCAGTCTCCAAACTCTGCTCTCTGCAACAGTCCTTCTGCACCTCAGTCTCCAAATTCTGCTCTCTGCAACAGTCCTTCTGAAACTCAGTCTCCAAACTCTGCTCTCTGTAACAGTCCTTCTACACCCCAGTCTCAAACCTTTGCTGTCTTTAACGATCCTTCTTCACCACAGTCTTATAAGTCTGCTCTCTGTAACAGGCCTTCTGCACCCCTGTCTTAAACCTCTGCTCTCTGCATCAGTCTTTCTGCACCTCAGTCTCCAAACTCTACTCTCTGTAACAGTCCTTCTGAACACCAGTCTCAAAACTCTGCTCTCTGCAACGATCCTTCGGCAACCTAGTCTCCAAACTCTGCTCTCTGCAACAGTTCTTCTGCACTCCAGTCTCCAACATTTGCTCTCTGCAACAGTCCTTCTGCACCTCAGTCTGAAAACTCTGTTCTCTGCCACGATCCTTGTATACCCCAGTCTCCAACCTCTGCTCTCTGCAACAGTCCTTCTGCACCTCAGTCTCCAAACTCTGCTCTCTGCAACGGTTCTTCTGGAACTCAGTCTCCAAACTGTACTGTCAGTAACATTCCTTTTCCACCCCAGTCTCTAACCTATGCTTTCCCAAATGTCCTGCTCCACTTCGGTCTCCAAGCTCTGTTCTCTGCAACAGGCCTTCTGCTCCCCATTCTTGAACCTGTGCTCTCTGTAACAGTTTTTCTGCACCCCTGAATTTAACCTCTTCTCTCTATAACTGCTCTTCTTCACCCCAGTCTCCTAACTCTGCTCTCTGTAAGTGTCCTTCTGCACCTCAGTCTCCAACCTATGCTTTCTGCAACAGTCCTTCTCCCTCCCAGTCTGCAAACTCTGTTCTCTGTAACAGTCCTTCTGTAGGGCAGTCTAAAATCTCTGCTCTCTGTAACGGTACTTCTGCACCACAGACAAAACTGTATTTTCTCTATTGGTACTTCTGAACCCCAGACTCCAAATTCTGCTCTCTGTAACAGTCCTGCTGAACCTCTGTCTCAAAATTCTGATCTTCACCAGTCCTTCTACACCCCAGTCTCCAAAGTCTGATCTCTGCAACAGTCATTGTACACCACAGTCTCCAACCTATGCTCTCTGCAATAGTCCTTCTGCACCACAGTCTCCAACGTCTGCCCTCTGCAACAGTCTTTGGCTCCCCAGTCGCCAAACTCTTCTCTCTGTAACAGTCCTTCTGCAAGTCAGTCTCCACACTCTGCTCTCTGTAACGTCCTTCTGCACGCCAGTCTTAAAATCTGCTCTCTGTAACAAGCCTTCTGTACCCAAATCTCCAACTCTGTTCTCTGTAACAGGCCTTCTGCACCCAGTCTCCAACCTCTTCTCTCAGGAACGTTCCTTTTTCCCCCAATCTCCAACCTGTGCTCTCTGTAACATTCCTTCTGCATCTCAGTCTTTGAAACCTGCTCTCTGCAACATTCCTTCTGCACCAAAGTCTCCAAACTCTGCTCCCTAACACAGTCCTTTTACACCCAATCTCCAACCTCTGCTATCTGCAACAGTACTTCTGCACCTCAGTCTCCAACATCTGCTCTCTGTAACAATCTTTTTGCACCTCAGTCTCCAACCTCTACTCTCTGTAACAGTCGTTCTGCACCTCAGTCTCCAAACTCTGCTTTCTGCAACGATCTTTCTACACCTCTGTCTCCAAAGTCTGCTCTCTGCAACACTCCTTCTGCACCCCAGTTTCCAACCTCTGCTTTCTTTAAGATACTTCTGCACCCCAGTTTCCAATCACTGTTCTCTATAACATTCCTTCTCCATCCCAGTCTCCAACCTCTGCTTTCTGCAAAGATCCTGTAGCACCCCAGTCTCCTAACTGTTGTCTCTAACAGGCCTTCTGCACCCCAGTCTCCAAACTCTGCTCTCTGTAACAGGCCTTCTGCATCCCAGTCTCCAACCCCTTCTCTCTGCAGCCATCCTTCTGCATCCGAGTGTAAAACCTCTGCTCCTTGCAACAGTTCATCTGCATCCCAGTCTCAAAACTCTGCTCTCTGTAAGATCCTTCTGCACCCCGGTCTCCAAACACTGCTCTCTGTAAGAGTCCTTCTGCACTCAAGTCTCCAAGCTCTACTCTCTGCAACAGTCAATTTGCACCCCAGTATCCAAACTCTGCTCTCTGTAAGATCCATCTGAACCCCAGTATCCAACCTCTGCTCTCTGTAACAGTCCTTCTGCACCATAGTGTCAAAACTCTGCTCTCTGCAACTATCCTCCTAGACCTCAGTCTAGAACATCTGCTCTCTGCAACAGTCCTTCTGCACCCCAGTCTACAAACTCTGCTCTCTACAACAGTCCTTCTGCACTCCAGTCTCAAACCTCTGCTCTCTGCAACAGTCCTTCTGCACTCCAGTCTCTAAACTGTGCTCTCTGCAAAGATCCTTCTGGACCCAAGTCTCCAACCTCTGCTCTCTGTAACAGTCCTTCTGTACTGCAATCTCCAACCTCTGCTCTCTGTATCGATCCTTCTGCACCCCAGTCTCCAACTTCTACTTTCTGTATCAGTCCTTCTGCACCCCAGTCTACAACCTCTGCTCTCTGTAACAGTCCTTCTGCACCTCAGTATCCAGCCTCTGCTGTCTGCAACAGTCCTTCTGAACCCAAGTCTCCAAACTCCACTGCCTGCAAAAGTCCTTCTTCACCCCAGTCTCCAACCTCTACTCTCTGCAACGATCTGTCTGCACCCCAGTCTCCAAGGTCTGCTCTATGCAACAGTCCTCTTGCACCAAAGTCTCCAAACTCTGCTCTCTGTAAGATCTTTTTGCACTCCAGTTTTCAAACTCTGCTATCTGTAACATTCGTTCTCTACCCCAGTCTCCAACCTCTGTCCTCTGCAACAGTTTTTCTGCTCCCCAGACTCCGAGATCTGCTCTCTGTAACAGTACTTCTGTACCGCACTCTGCAGACTCTGCTCTTTGTAACGATCCTTCTACACCCCAGTCTCCAACTTTGCTTTCTGTATCAGTCTGTCTGAACCCCAGTCTCCAACCTTTGTTCTCTGTATCTATCCTTCTGCACCTCAGTCTCCAACGTGTGCTCTATGTAAGAGTCATTCTCCACCCCAGTCTCCAACCTCTTCTCTCGGTAACAGACGTATACCGCAGTCTCAAACCTCTGCTCTCTCTAATGGTCCTTCTGTAACCCAATTTCCAAACTCTGCTTTCTGCAACGATCCTTATGCACCCCAGTCTCCAAACTCTGCTCTCTGCAAAGATCCTGCTGCACCCCAGTTTCCAACCTCTGATCACTTCTACAGTTATTCTGAACCTCAGTCTCCATATTCTGCTTTCTTTAAGATCCTTCCACAACCCTGTCTCCCAGCTGTGCTCTCTGTAACAGTTTTTCTATACCGCAGTCTAAAAACTGTGGTCTCTTTACCGGTCTTTCTGCACCCCAATTTCCAACCTCTGCTTTCTGTAACAGTCCTTCTGGACCTCAGTCTCCAAACTCTGCTCTTTGTAACAGTGCTTCCACACCTCAGTCTTCAACCTCTGCTCTCTGTAACAGTCCTTCTACACCTCAGTCTGACACCTCTGCTCTCTGCACGATCATTCTGCACCCCAGTCTCCAAACACTGCTCTCTGCAAAAGTCCACCTGCATTTCAGTCTCCAACCTCTGCTCTCTGTAAGATCCTTCAGCAACCCAGTCTTCAGACTTTCCTCTGTATACAGTCTTTCTGCACCCCATTCTCCAACCTCTCCTCTCTGTAACAGGCCTTCTGCATGCCAGTCTCCAAACTCTTCTCTCTGTATCAGGACTTCTGCACCCTAGTCTCCAAAATTTGCTCTCTCAAACGATCCTCCTCCACCCCAGTCTCCAATCTCTACTCTCTTCAATGATCCAACTGCACACCAGTCTCAAAACTCTGATCTCTGCAACTGTATTTCTGCACCTCAGTCTTTAAATTCTGCTCTCTATATTTTCCTTCTGAACCCATATATCCAACCTCTGCCCTCTGAAGCAGTCCTTCTGCATCCGAGTCTCCAACCTCTGCTCTCTGTAACAGTCCTTCTGCACGACAGACTCCAAACTCTGCTCTCTTTAACAGGCATTCTGCACCCCAATCTACAAACTCTTCTCTCTGCAAAGATTCTTCTACACCCAGTCTCAAACATCTGCTCTCCGCAACAGTCCTTTTGCTCCCCAGTCTCCAAACTCTACTCTCTGTAAGATCCATCTGAACCCCAGTCTCCAAACTCTACTCGCGGTAACAGTCCTTCTGCACCCCAGTCTCCAACCTCTGCTCTCTGTAACAGTCCTTCTGCACCTCAGTCTCCAACATCTGCTCTGTGCGAAAGTCCTTCTACTCTCCATTCTCTAACCTCTGTTATCTGCAACAGTCTTTCTGAACCCCAGTCTCCAACCTCTGTTCTCTGCAACAGTCCTTCTGTACCCCAGTCTCCAACCTCTGCTCTCTGTATCAGTACTTCTGCACCCCAGTCTCTAAACTCTGCTTGCTTTAACATTTTTTCTGCACCTCAGTCTCCAACCTCTGCTTTTTGCGACAGTTCTTGTGCACCCGAGTCTCCAACGTGTGCTCTTTAAAACAGTCCTTCTTCACCCAAGTCTCCAACATCTGCACTCTGAAACAGTCTTTCTCAACCCAAGTCTCCAACCTCAGCTCTCTTTAACAGGCCTCCTCAACTGTGGTCTCCAAATTCTGCTCTCTGTAATTTTTCTTATGCACCACAGTCTCCAACCTCTGCTTTGTCTATCAGTTGTTCTGCACCCCAGTCTCCAACCAGTGCTCTCTGTAACATTCCTTCTGCAGCTCAGTCTCCGAACCCTGCTCTCTGCAACATTCCTTCTGCATCCAAGTCTCCAAACTCTGCTCCCTAAAACAGTCCTTTTACACCCAATCTCCAACCTCTGCTATCTGCAACAGTCCTTCTGCACCCCAGTCTCCAACATCTGCTCTCTGTAACAATCCTTCTGCACCTCAGTCTCCAACCTCTACTCTCTGTAACAGTCGTTCTGCACCTCAGTCTCCAATCTCTGCTCTGTGTAAGGTCTTTCTGCCACCCAGTCTCCAAACACTTCCCTCTGAAACAGTCCTTCTACACTCTTTCTCCAAACTCTTCTCTCTGTAACAGGCCTTATGCACGCCAGTCTCCAACCTGTGTTCTGTAACAATCCTTCTGCACCCCACTCTCAAACCTCTGCTCTCTACAACTATCTTTCTTCACCCCAGTCTCCAACGTCTACTCTCTGCAACAGTCCTTCTGCAGCTCAGTCTGAAAACTCTGTGCTCTGCAATGATACTTCTGCACCCCAGTCTCCAAACTCCGCTCTCTGTAACAGTCCTGCTGCACCTCAGTCTCCAAACTCTGCTCTCTTTAAGATCCTTCTGCAACCGTGTCTCCAAACTCTGCTCTCTGTAACAGTCCTTCTGCACCCCATTCTTCAACTTCTGCTCTCTGCAACAAACTTCTGCACCTCAGTCTCCAAACTCTGCTTTCTGCAACGATCTTTCTGCACCTCTGTCTCCAAAGTCTGCTCTCTGCAACACTCCTTCTGCACCCCAGTTTTCGACCTTTGCTCTCTTTTAGATACTTCTGCACCCCAGTTTCCAAACGCTGTTCTCTATAACATTCCTTCTCCATCCCAGTCTCCAACCTCTGCATTCTGCAAAGATCCTGTAGCACCCCAGTCTCCAAACTCTGTTGTCTCTAACAGGCCTTCTGCACCCCTGTCTCCAAACTCTGCTCTCTGTAACAGGCCTTCTGCATCCCAGTCTCCAACCCCTTCTCTCTGCAGCTATCCTTCTGCATCTCAGTGTGAAACCTCTGCTCCTTGCAACAGTTCCTCTGCACCCCAGTCTCAAACCTCTGCTCTCTGTAAGATCCTTCTGCACTCCAGTCTCCAAACACTGCTCTCTGTAAGAGTCCTTCTGCACTCAAGTCTCCAAGCTCTACTCTCTGCAACAGTCAATTTGCACCCCAGTATCCAAACTCTGCTCTCTGTAAGATCCATTTGAACCCCAGAATTCAAACTCTGCTCTCTGTAACTGTCCTTCTGCACCCTAGTCTCCAAACTCTGCTCTCTGCAACGATCCTCCTAGACCCCAGTCTAGAACATCTGCTCTCTGCAACAGTCCTTCTGCACCCCAGTAACGAAACTATGCGCTCTGTGACAGTTTTTCTATACCGCAGCCTCCAAACTCTGGTATCTGTAATGGTCCTTCTGCACCCCAATTTCCAACCTCTGCGTTCTGTAACAGTTTTTCTGCACCTAAGTCTCCAAACTCTGCTCTTTGTAGCAGGCCTTCTGCACCCCAGTCTTCAAAATCTGTTTTCTCCAAGGATCCTTCTGCACCCCAGTCTCCAACCTCTGCTCTCTGCAATGATCCTACTGCACCCCAGTCTCCAACCTCTACTTTCTGTAACAGTCCTTCTGCACCCTAGTCTCTAAACTCTGCTCTCTTTAAGATTCTTCTTGCACATCAGACTTTAAACTCTGCTCCCTGCAACAGTCCTTCTGCACTCCAGTATCCAAACTCTGCTATCTGCATTAGTCCTTCTGCACACCAGTCTACAAACTCTGCTCTCTACAACAGTCCTTCTGCACTCCAGTCTCAATCCTCTGCTCTCTACAACAGTCCTTCTGCACTCCAGTCTCTAAACTGTGCTCTCTGCAAAGATCCTTCTGGACCCAAGTCTCCAACCTCTGCTCTCTGTAACAGTCCTTCTGTACTGCAATCTCCAACCTCTGCTCTCTGTATCGATCCTTCTGCACCCCAGTCTCCAACTTCTACTTTCTGTATCAGTCCTTCTGCACCCCAGTCTACAACCTCTGCTCTCTGTAACAGTCCTTCTGCACCTCAGTCTCCAACCTCTGCTGTCTGCAACAGTCCTTCTGAACCCCAGTCTCCAAACTCCGCTGCCTGCAAAAGTCCTTCTTCACCCCAGTCTCCAACCTCTACTCTCTGCAACGATTCTTCTGCACCCCAGTCTCCAAGGTCTGCTCTATGCAACAGTCTTTCTGCACCAAAGTCTCCAAACTCTGCTCTCTGTAAGATCTTTCTGCACTCCAGTTTCCAAACTCTGCTATCTGTAACATTCGTTCTCTACCCCAGTCTCCAACCTCTTTTTTCTGCAACAGATTTTCTGCTCCCCAGACTCTGAGATCTGCTCTCTGTAACAGTCCTTCTGTACCGCACTCTCAAAACTCTGCTCTTTGTAACGATCCTTCTACACCCCAGTCTCCATCTTTGCTTTCTGTATCAGTCTGTCTGAACCCCAGTCTCCAACCTTTGTCCTCTGTATCTATCCTTCTGCACCTCAGTCTCCAACCTGTGCTCTATGTAAGAGTCTTTCTTTACCCCAGTCTTCAACCTCTGCTCTCGGTAACAGACTTATACCGCAGTCTCAAACCTCTGCTCTCTGTAATGGTCCTTCTGTAACCCAATTTCCAAACTCTGCTTTCTGCAACGATCCTTATGCACCCCAGTCTCCAAACTCTGCTCTCTGCAATGATCCTTCTTCACCCCAGTTTCCAACCTCTGATCACTTCTAGAGTCCTTCTGAACCTCGGTCTCCATATTCTGCTTTCTTTAAGATCCTTCTACAACCCTGTCTCCCAGCTGTGCTCTCTGTAACAGTTTTTCTATACTGCAGTCTAAAAACTGTGGTATCTTTACCGGTCTTTTGCACCCCATTTTCCAAACTCTGCTTTCTGTAACAGTCCTTCTGGACCTCAGTCTCCAAACTCTGCTCTCTGTAACAGTGCTTCTAAACCTCAGTCTTCAACCTCTGCTCTCTGTAACAGTCCTTCTGCACCTCGGTCTGTCACCTCTGCTTCCTGCACGATCATTCTGCACCCCAGTCTCCAAACACTGCTCTCTGTAACAATCCACCTGCATTTCAGTCTCCAACTTCTGCTCTCTGTAAGATCCTTCACCACCCAGTCTTCAAACTTTCCTCTCTATAACAGTCCTTCTGCACCCCAGTCTCCAACCTCTCCTCTCTGTAACAGGCCTTCTTCACGCCAGTCTCCAAACTCTTTTCTCTGTAGCAGGACTTCTGCACCCCAGTCTCCAAAATTTGCTCTCTCAAACGATCCTCCTCCACCCCAGTCTCCAAGCTCTACGCTCTTCAATGTTCCAACTGCACCCCAGTCTCAAAACTCTGATCTCTGCAACTGTCCTTCTGCACCTCAGTCTTTAAATTCTGCTCTCTATAAGATCCTTCTGAACCCATGTATCCATCCTCTGCCCTCTGTAGCAGTCCTTCTGCATCCGAGTCTTTATCCTCTGCTCTCTGTAACAGTCCTTCTGCACGACAGACTCCAAACTCTGCTCTCTGTAACAGGCATTCTGCACCCCAGTCTACAAACTCTTCTCTCTGCAAAGATTCTTTTACACCCCAGTCTCAAACATCTGCTCTCCGCAACAGTCCTTTTGCTCCCCAGTCTCCAAACTCTACTCTCTGTACGATCCATCTGAACCCCATCTCCAAACTCTACTCTCTGTAACAGTCCTTCTGCACCCCAGTCTCCAACCTCTGCTCTCTGTAACAGTCCTTCTGCACCTCAGTCTCCAACCTCTTCTCTGTGCAAAAGTCTTTCTACTCCCCATTCTCTAACCTCTGTTCTCTGCAACAGTCCTTCTGAACCACAGTCTCCAACCTCTGCTCTCTGCAACAGTCCTTCTGTATCCCAGTCTCTAACCTCTTCTCTCTGTATCAGTACTTCTGCACCCCAGTCTGTAAACTCTGCTTGCTTTAACATTTTTTCTGCACCTCAGTCTCCAAACTCTGCTCTTTGCGACAGTTCTTGTGCACCCCAGCCTCCAACGTGTGCTCTCTACAACAGTCCTTCTTCACCTCAGTCTCCAACATCTGCACTCTGAAACAGTCTTTCTCAACCCCAGTCTCCAACCTCAGCTCTCTTTAACAGGCCGCCTCTACTGCGGTCTCCAAATTCTGCTCTCTGTAATTTTCCTTATGCACCATAGTCTCCAACCTCTGCTTTCTCTATCAGTCCTTCTGCACCCCAGTCTCCAACCTGTGCTCTCGGTAACATTCCTTGTGCATCTCAGTCTCCGAACCCTGCTCTCTGCAACATTACTTCTGCATCCAAGTCTCCAAACTCTGCTCCCTAAAACAGTCCTTTTACACCCAATCTCCAAACTCTTCTATCTGCAACAGTCCTTCTGCACCCCAGTCTCCAACATCTGCTCTCTGTAACAATCCTTCTGCACCTCAGTCTCCAAACTCTACTCTCTGTAACAGTCGTTCTGCACCTCAGTCTCCAATCTCTGCTCTGTGTAAGGTCTTTCTGCTACCCAGTCTCCAAACTCTTCCCTCTGAAACAGTCCTTCTGCACTCTTTCTCCAAACTCTTCTCTCTGTAACAGGCCTTATGCATGCCAGTCTCCAACCTGTGTTCTGTAACAATCCTTCTGCACCCCACTCTCAAACCTCTGCTCTCTACAACTATCTTTCTTCACCCCAGTCTCCAACGTCTATTCTCTGCACAGTCCTTCTGCACCTAAGTCTGAAAACTCTGTGCTCTGCAATGATCCTTCTGCACCCCAGTCTCCAAACTCTGCTCTCTAACATTCCTTCTAGACCCCAGTCGCCAACCTCTGCTTTCTGCAAGGGTCCTGCGGCACCCCAGTCTCCAAACTCTGTTCTCTGCAGCAGTCTTTCTGCTCCCCAGTCTCCATTATCTGCTCTCTGTAACAATCCTTCTGTGCCGCAGTCATCAAACTCCTCTCTCTGTAACGGTACTTCGGCACCCCAGTCTCCAACCTCTGCTTTCTTTATCAGTCCTTCTGAACCCCAGTCTCCAACCTCTACTCTCTGTGTCTATCCTTCTGCACCTCAGTCTCCAACCTGTGCTTTCTGTAACAGTCCTTCTGCACCCAAGTCTCCCACCTCTGTTCTCTGTATCAGTCCTTCTATACCGTAGTCTCCAACCTCTGCTCTCTGTAAAGTTCCATCTGCACCCCAGTTTCCAAGCTCTGCTTTCTGTAACAGTCCTTCTGCACCTCAGTCTCCAAACTCTGCTCTCCGTAACAGTCCTTCTACACCTCAATCTCCAATCTCCAACCTCGTCTCTCTGTAACAGTACTTCTGCAACGGAGTCTGAAACCTCTGCTCTCCACGATTCTTCTGAACCCCAGTTTTCAACCACTGCTCTTTGTAACCATCCACCTGCACCTTAGTCTCCAACCTCTTCTCTGTGTAAGATCCTTCAGCAACACAGTTAACACTCTGCTCTCTGTAACAGTCCTTCTGCACCCCAGTCTCCAACCTCTCCTCTCTGTAACAGGCCTTCTGTACGCCAGTCTACAAATCTGCTCTCTGTAGCAGGCCTTTTGCACCCCAGTCTCGAAATTCTGCTCTCTGCAACGATCTTTCTGCATCCCAGTATTTAAACACTGCTCTCTGCAATGATCCTACTGCACCCCAGTCTCCAACCTCTGATCTCTACGACAGTTCTTCTGCACCTCAGTCTCCAAATTCTGCTCTCTGTAAGATCCTTCTGCACCGCTGTCTCCAACCTCTGCTCTCTGTAACAGTCCTTCTGCACCCCAGTCTTAAACCTCTGCTCTCCGCAACAGATTTTCTGCACCCCAGTCTCCAAAATCTGCTCTCTGCATCAGTCCGTGTGCACCCCAGTCTCAAACTTCTGCTCTCTATAACAGTCCTTCTGCACCTCAGTCTCCAACCTCTGCTCTCTGCAACACTCCTTCTAAATCCCAGTCTAAAATCTCTACTCTCTGTAACAGTGCTTCTTCACCTCAGTCTCCAAACTCTGCTCTCTGTAAGATCCTTCTGCCACCCAGTCTCCAAACTCTTCTCTCTGTAACAGTCCTTAATCACCCCAGTCTCCAAACTCTGTTCTCTGTAACAGGCCTTCTGCACCCCAGTCTCCGACTTCTGCTCTCTGCAACATTCCTTCTGGACCCCAGTCTCCAAACTGTGCTCTCTGTAATGATCCTTGTGCACCCAAGTCTCGAACCTCTGCTCTCCGCAACGATCCTTCTGCACCTCAGTCTTCAACCTCTGCTCTCTGCAATGATCTTTCTGCACCTCAGTCTCCAACTTCTGCTCTCTGCAACGATCCTTCTGCATCCCAGTCTCAAACATCTGCACTCTTTAACAGTTTTTCTACAACTCAGTCTCCAACCTCTGCTCTCTGCAACAGTCATTTTGCACCCAAATCTCCAAAATGTGCTCTCTTCAACAGTCCTTCTATACCCCAGTCTCCAACCTCTGCTCTGCTCTCTTAAACAGTCCTTCTTCACCCTACTCTCCAACCTCTGCTCTTTGTAACAGTCATTCTGCACCTCAGTCTCCAAACTCTGCTCTCTGAAAGAAACTTCTACAACCCTGTCTCCAATCTCTGCTCTCTGCAACAGTCCTTCTGCACCCCAGTCTTCAACCTGTGCTCTCTGTAACAGTCCTTCTGCACCGCAGTCTCCCACCTCTTCTCTCTGTAATGATCCTTCTGCAGCCCATTCTCCACCTCTGCTGTCTTCAGTGATTCTTCTGCAACTCAGTATCCAACTTCTGCTCTCTTCTACGATCCTTCTGCACCCCAGTCCCCAACCTCTACTCTCTGTAACTATTTTTCTGCAACTCTGTCTCCAAACTCTGCTCTCTACAACCGTCCTTCTGCACCCCTGTCTTCAACTCTGCTCTCTGCAACGATATTTATGCACCCCAGTCTCCAACATCTGCTCTCTGTAATGGTACTTCTGCACCCCAGTCTCAAACCTCTGCTTTCTGTGTAAGTCCTTCTGAACCACCGTTTCCAAACTCTGCTATCTGTAACAGTCCTTCTGCACCTCTGTCTCCAACCTCTGAACTCTGCAACCTTACTTGTGCACCCCATTCTCTAACCTCTGCTCTCTGTAACAGTCCTTCTGAGCCTCAGTCTGAAACCTCTGCTCTCTGTAATGGTCCCTCTTCATACCAGTCTCCAACCTCTGCTCTCTGTAACAGTCCTTCTGCACCCAAGTATCCAAACTCTGCACTCTGTAAAAGTCCTTTTGCACCTCAGTCTCCAAACTTTGCTCTCTATAATGGTCCTTCTTCACCCCATTCTCATACCTATACTCTCTGTAACAGGTCTTCTGCAACCCAGTCTCCAAACTCTGCTCTGTAACAGGACTTCTGCACCCCAGTCTACAACCACTTCTCTATGCAAGGATCCTTCTGCACCTCAGTCTCCAACCTCTGTTCTCTGCAACAGTCTTGCTGCACCCCAGGCTTCAAACTCTGCTCTCTGTAATAGTCCTTTTGTACCGCAGTCTTCACCCTATGCTTGCGGTAATGGTCATTCTGCACCCCAGTTTCCAAATGCTGCTTTGTGTATCAGATATTCTGCACCCCAGTCTCTAACCAGTGCTCTCTGTAAAAGTCCTTCTGTACCTCAGTCTCCAACGTCTGCTTTCTGCAACAGTCCTTCTATACCCCAGTCTCCAACCTCTGGGCTCTGCAATGATCCTTCTGCACCACAGTCTCCAACGTCTGTTCTCTTCAACAGTCTTTCTGACCCCAGTCTCCAGCCTCTGCTCTCTGTAACAGTCCTTCTGCACCTCTGTCTCCAACCTCTGTACTCTGGAACCTTACTTGTGCACCCCATTCTCTAACCTCTGCTCTCTGTAACAGTCCTTCTGCACCCCATTCTCTAACCTCTGCTCTGTGCAACAGTCCTTCTGTAACACAGTTTCCAACCTATTCTCTCTGTAACGGTCCTTCTGCACCCCAGTCTCGACCTCTGCTTTGTGTATCAGTAATTCTGCACCCCAGTCTCCAACAATTGCTCTCTGTAACATTCTTTCTGCAACCCAGTCTCCAAACTCTGCTCTCTGCAACAGTACTTCTGAACCCCAGTCTCAAACATCTGCACTCTGAAACAGTTCTTCTATAAACCATTCTCCAAACTCTGCTCTCTGTAACAGTCCTCCTGTATTGCAGTCTCCGAACTCTGCTCTCTGCAACGGTCCTTCTGCACCCTATTCTCCAACCTTTAACAGTCCTTCTGCACCCAAGTCTCCTACACTTGCTCCCTGCAACAGTCATTCTTCACCCCATTCTCCAAACTCTGCTATCTGCAACAGTCCTTCTGCACCCCAGTCGCCAAACTCTGCTCTCTGTAACAATCCTACTGCACCTCTCTCTCTACCTCTGCTCTCTGTAAGATCCTTCTGCAACCCAGTCTCCAAAATCTGCCCTCTGTAACAGTCCTTCTGCACCCTAGTCTCAAACCACTGCTCTCTAAAAAGATCCTTCTACACCCCAGTCTCCAACCTCTGTAATTTCCAACAGTCTTTCTGCACCTCAGTCTGAAAATTCGGTTCTCTGCAACCATCCTTCTGCATCCCAGTCTCCAAACTCTGCTCTCTGTAACAATGCTGTTCGACCTCAGTTTCAAACTTCTGCTCTCTGTAAGATTCTTCTGCAACCCTGTCTCCAAACTCTGCTCTTTGTAACAGTCCTTCTGCACCCCAGTCTCAAACCTCTGCTCTGTGCATCAGTTCGTCTGCAACGCAGTCTCCAACCTCTGCTCTATGAAAGAGCCTTCTGCACCCCAGTCTCCAAACTCCGATCTCCATAACAGTCCTTCTTCATCTGAGTCTCCATCCTTTGCTCTCTGTAACAATTCTTCTGCACCTCAGTCTCCAACATCTGCTCTCTGCAACGGTCCTTTTGCACCCCAGTCTCCAACTTCTGCTCTCTGAAACAGTTCTTCTTCTCCCCAGTCATTAACATCTACTCTCTGAAACTGTCCTTCTACATCCCATTCTCCAACCTCTGCTCTCTGCAAAAATCCTTCTGCACCCCAGTCTCCAACCATTGTTCTCTGTAACATTTCTTCTGCACCTCAGTCTCTAAACTCTGCTCTATGTAAGATCCTTCTGCCACCCAGTCTCCAAACTCTGCTCTCTGTAACAGTCCTTCTGCACCCAGTTTCCAACCTCTGCTCTGTGCACCAGTCCTTCTGCAACCCAGTTTCCAATCGCTGCTCTCTGCTATGATCCTTCTGCATCCCAGTCTCCAACATCTGCTCTCTGCAACCGTCCTTCTGCACCCAAGTCTGCAACCTCTGCTCTCTGCAATGATCCTTTTGCACACCAGTCTCTATCCTCTGCTCTCTGAAGTAATCCTACTGCACAACAGTCGTCACCCTCTGCTCCCTGTAACAATCCTTCTGCACAGCAGTCTCCAAACTCTGCTCTACGTAATATTCTTCTGCAACCCAGTCTCCAAACTCTGCTCTCTGTAACAGCCCTTATGTACGCAGTCTTCAACCTCTGCTCTCTGTAACAGGCCTTGTGAACCCCGATCTCCAACTTGTGCTCTCTGAATCAGTCCTTCTGCACCCAAGTCTCCAACGTCTGCTTTCTGTAACAGTCCTTCTGCAACTCAGTCTGAATCCTCTACTCTCTGCATGATCCTTCTGCACCCCAGTTTTAAACCACTGTTCTCTGTAACAGTCGTCCTGCACCTCAGTCCCAAACCCCTGCTCTGTAAGATCCTTCTGCAACCCAGCCTCAAAACTCTGCTCTCTATAACAGTCCTTCTGCAACCCAGCCTCAAAACTCTGCTCTCTATAACAGTCCTTCTGCAACCCAGTCTCCAGCCTCTGCTCTCTGTAGCAGGCCTTCTGCACACCAGTCTCCAATCTCTGCTCTCTGAAACAGTCCTTCTACACCCCAGTCTCCAAACACTGCTCTCTGTAACAGTCCTTCTGCACCCAAGTCTCCAACCTCTGCTGTCTGCAACAGTCCTTCTACACCCCAGTCTTCAACCTCTGCTCAGTTTAACAGTCCTTCTGCACCCCAGTCTCCAACCTCTACTCTCTGTAACAGTCCTTCTGCACCATATTCTCCAACATCTGCTCTCTATTACAGTCTTTGTATACCGCAGTCTCCAACCTCTGCTGTCTTTAACGGTCCCTCTGCACCCCAATTTCCATCCTATGCTTTCTGTAACAGTCTTTCTGCACCTCAGTAACCAAACTCTGCTCTCTGTAACTGTCCTCTGCACCTCAGTTTCCAACGTCTGCTTTCTGTAACAGTCCTTCTGCACATCAGTCTGAAACCTTTACTCTCTGCATGATCCTTCTGCACCCCAGTCTTGAACCACTGCTCTCTGTAACAGTCTTCCTGCACCTCAGTCCCAAACCCCTGCTCTGTAAGATCCTTCTGCAACCCAGCCTCAAAACTCTGGTCTCTATAACAGTCCTTCTGCAACCCAGCCTCAAAACTCTGCTCTCTATAACAGTCCTTCTGCAACCCAGTCTCCAGCCTCTGCTCTCTGTAGCAGGCCTTCTGCACCCCAGTCTCCAATCTCTGCTCTCTGAAACAGTCCTTCTGCACGCCAGTCTCCAACCTCTGCTCTCTGTAATGGTCCTTCTGCACCCCAGTCTCCCAAATCAGCTTTCTGTTTCATAATTCTTCACCCCAGTCTCCAACGTCTTCCTGTGTAACACTCCTTCTGCATCTCAGTCTCCCTACTCTGCTCTCTGATACAGTCCTTCTGAACCCCAGTCTCCAACCTCTGCTTTCTGCAACATTTCTTCTGCACCCCAGTCTCCAACCTGTGCTCTCTGTAACAGTCCTTCTGAACCCCAGTCTCTGCTCTCTATAACGATTCTTCTGCAGCCCAGTCTCCACCTCTGCTCTCTGTAACGGTTCTTCTGCAACTCAGTCTACATACTCTGCTCTGAGTAAGAGTCTTTCTGCACCCCATGATCCAACATCTGCTCTCTGCAACATTTCTCCTACACCCAGGTCTCCAAACTGTTCTCTCTGTAACTGTCCTTCTGCACCTCAGTCTGAAAACGCTGCTCTCTGCAACAGTCCTTCAGCACCCCAGTCTTTAACCTCTGCTCTTTTAACACTCCTTTTGCACCTGTGTCTTTAAAAGGCTCTCTGTAAGACCCTTCTGCAACCCAGTCTCGAAACTGTGCTATCTGTAACAGTCCTTCTACAACCCAATCTCTAACCTCTGCTCTCTGCAACAGTCCTACTGAAACCCAGTCTCCAACCTCTACTCTCTGTAAGATCCTTCTGCACCACAATCTCCAACCACTGCTCTCTCTAACAGTACTTTTGTACCCCAGTCTCCTAACTCTGCTCTCTGGAACAGTCCTTCTGCACCCAGGTTTCCAACCTTTATGCTCTGTAAGATCCATCTGCACCGCAGTCTCAAAACCCTGCTATCTCAACAGTCCTTCTGCACCCCAGTATCCAACATCTTCTCTGGGCAACAGTCCTACTGCAACCCAGTCTCCAACCTCTACTCTCTGTAACATTCTTCTCACCTCAGTCTCCGAACTCTGTTCTCTTCAACAGTCTTTCTGCACCCCGGTATCCAACCTGTGCTCTCTGTAACAGTCCTTCTGTACTGCAGTCTCCAAACTCTACTCTCTGTAATGGTCCTTCTGCAGTCCAGTCTCCAACCTCTGCTTTGTTTATCAGTCCTTCTGCATCCCAGTCTCCAACCTCTGCTCTCTGTAACAGTCCTTCTGCACCTCATTCTCCAATCTCTGCTCTCTGTCACAGTCCTTCTGCACCCAGTATCCAATCTCTGCTCTCTGTAAAAGTTCTTCTGCACCTCAGTCTCAAAACTTTGCTCTCTGTAATGATCCTTCTTCACCCCAGTCTCCAACTACTGCTCTCTGTAACAATCCTTCTGCAACTCAGTCTCCAACGTCTGCTCTCTGTATCAGTCCTTCTACACCTCTGTCTCCAGCCTCTGCTCTTTGTAACAGTACTTCTGTACCACAGTCTCCAATCTCTGCTCACAGCAACATTTCTTCTGCACACCACTCTCCAAAGTGTGCTCTCTGTAACTGTCTTTCTGACACCAGTCTCCAACCTTTGCTCTCTGTAATGATCCTTCTGCACCTCAGTCTCCAACCTCTGCTACTTGCAATGATCCTTCTGAACCTCAGTTTGCAACCTCTGCTCTCTGCAACGATCTTTCTGCACCCCAGTCTCCCACCTCTGCTCTCTGTAACAGTCCTTCTACACCTCTGTCTCAAACCTCTCCTCTCTGTACCAATCCTTCTGCACCTCAGTCTCCAACTTCAGCTCTCTTTAACAGTCCTTCTCCACATCAGTCTTTAACCGATGCTCTCTGTAACAGGCTTTCTGCACCTTAGTCTCCAACCTTTGCTCTATTTAACAGTGCTTCTACACCTCTGTCTGAAATCTCTCCTCTCTGTACCAATTATTCTGCACCTCAGTCTCCAACCACTTCTCTCTGCAACCATCCTTCTGCACCTCAGTCGCCAACTTCGGCTCTCTGCAACAGTCTTTCTGCACCCCAGTCTCCAGACTCTGCTCTCTTTAAGACCTCATTGCATCCCTTTCTCCAACCTCTGCTTTCTGTAACAGTCCTCCTGCACCCCAGTATCCGACATCTGTTCTCTGTAAAATTCCTTCTGCACCTCAGTCTCCAATCTCTTCTCTCTGCAACGATCATTCTGCACCTCAGTCTCCAAGCTCTGCTCTCTGCAACAGTCCTTCTAAACTCCAGTCTCCAACCTCTGCTCTCTGCAACGATCCTTCTGCATCCCAGTTTCCAACAACTGAACTCTGAAACTGTTTTTCTGCACCCCAATCTCTAACTTCTACTCTCTGCTACAGTACTCATGCACCCCAGTCTTCAACCTCTGCTCTCTGCAATATTTCTTCTGCAGCCCAGTATCCAACCTGTGCTCTTTGTAACTGTCAAGCTGCACCCCAGTCTCCAAACTCTGCTCTCTGAAGCGATCCTTCTGCACTTCATTCTCCAACCTCTGCTCTCTGCAACGAACCTTCTGCACCCCAGTCTCCAAGGTCTTCTTTCTGTAAAAGTCCTTCTGCACATCAGTCTCCAAGTTCTGCAATCTGTAACAGTCTTTCTGCACCCCAGTCTCCAACATCTGCTCTCTGCAACGATTCTCCTTGTCCCCAGGCTCCAACCTATGCTATCTGCAACAGTCCTCGTACACCGCAGTTTCTAAACTCTGCTCTCTGTAACAATTCTTCTGCACCTCAGTCTGCAAACTCTGCTCTCTGAAACAGTTCTTCTGCACCCCAGTCTCCAACCTCTGCCCTCAGTAACAGTTCTTCTGCACCCCAATCTCCAAACTCTGCTCTCTGTAACACCTCTTCTGCACCCTAGGCTCCACACTCTACTCTCTGTAAAAGTCTTTCTGCACCTCAGTCTCCAAACTCTGCTCTCTGTAAGATCCTTC
Organism: Ictidomys tridecemlineatus; assembly: GCF_052094955.1. NCBI lineage: Eukaryota > Metazoa > Chordata > Mammalia > Rodentia > Sciuridae > Ictidomys > Ictidomys tridecemlineatus. The sequence goes on along the minus strand of NW_027521070.1, from coordinate 11,493 downwards.
TGCAACCCATTCTCCAAACGCTGCTCCCTGTAACAGTCCTTCTGCACCCCAGTCTCCAAACTCTGCTCTCTGTAACAGGCCTTCTGCACCCCAGTCTTCAACTTCTGCTCTCTGTAACAGGCCTTCTGCACCCCAGTCTCCAACCTGTGCTCTCTGCAACGATTCTTCTGCACCCCAGTCTCCAAACTCTGCTCTCTGTAACAGTCCTTCTGCACCCCAGGATGCTACATCTGCTCTCTGAAACAGTCCTTCGGCACCTCAGTCTGAAAACTCTGCTCTCTGCAAAAATCCTTCTGCACCCGAGTTTCCAAACTTTTCTCTCTGTAACAGTCCTTCTGCAACCAAGTCGCAAAATTGTGCTATCTGTAACAGTCCTTCTGCATCCCAGTCTTAAACCTCTGATTTCTGTATCAGTCTTTCTGCCCAACAATTTTCAACCTCTGCTGTCTATATCAGTCCTTCTGAACCTCTGTCTCCAACCTCGGCTCTCTGCAACCTTAATTCTGCACCACATTCTCTAACCTCTTCTCTCTCCAACAGCCCTTCTGAACCAAACTCTCCAACATCTGCTCTCTGCAACTGTCTTTTTTTTACCCTGGTCTTTAAACTCTGCTGTCTGTATCATTCCTTCTGTACTGCAGTCTCCAAACTCTGCTCTCTGTAACCTTAATTCTGCACCCCAGTCTCCAACCTCTGATCTCTGTAACATTCTTACTGCACCTCAGTCTCCAACTTCTGCTCTATGTGACAGTTCTTCTACAGCCCAGTCTCCAACTTCTGCTCTCTCCAACAGTTCTTCTACACCACAGTCTCCAACATCTGGTCTCTGTAACAGTCCTCCTGTATTGCACTCTCCAAACTTTGCTTTCTGTAACGGTCCATTAACATACCAGACTCCAAACTCTGCTTTCTGTATCAGTCCTTCTGCAACCTAGTCTCCAACATCTACTCTCTGTGACAGTCGTTCTGCTCCTCAGTCTCCAAACTCTTCTCTCTGCAACAGTCCTTCTGCACCCAAGTCTCGAACACATGCTACCTGCAACAGTCCTTCTACACCCCAGTCTCAAACCTCTGCTTTCTGCAATGGTTCTTCTGCACCTCACTCTGCAACGTCTACTCTCTGTAACATTCCTTCTGCACCTCAGTCTTCAAAATCTGATCTCTGTAAGATCCTTCTGCAACCCAGTCTCCAAACTCTGCCCTCTTCAACGATCCTTCTGCACCCCAGTTTCAAAACTATGCTCTCTGTAACAGTCCAGTTGCACCTCAGTCTCTAAACTCTGCTCTCGGTAAGATGCTTCTGCAACCCTGTCTCAAAACTCTGCTCTCTGTAACAGTCCTTCTGCACACCAGTCTCCAACTTCTTCTCTCTGCAACAGTCCTTCTAAACCCCAGTCTCCAACCTCTGCTCTATGCAACAGTTCTTCTGCACCACAGTCGCCAACATCTGTTCTCTGTAAAAATTATTCTGCACCTCAGTTCCCAAACTCTGATCTCTGCAATGGTCCTTCTGCACCCCAGTCTCCATCCTCTGTTCTCTGTAAAAATCCTTTTGCAAACCAGTCTCCAACCTCTGCTCTCTCCAACGATCCTTCTGCACCCAGTCTACAACATCTGTTCTCTGCAACAGTGCTTCTGCACCTCAGTCTGATAACTCTGCTCTCTGCAATGATCCTTGGACAACCCAGTCTCCAAACTCTGCTTTCTGTAACAGTCTTTGTGCACGTCATTCTCCAACCTCTGCTATCTGTAACAGTCCTTCTGCACCCCCGTCTCCAACCTCTGCTCTCTGTAAGATCCTTCTGCACCCAGGTTTCCAAACTCTGCTCTCTGTAAAATTCCTTCTGGTATGCAGTTTTCAACCTCTTTTCTCTGTAACAGTCCTTCTGCTCCCCAGTCTCCAAACCCTGCTCTCTGTAACAGTCCTTCTGTTCCGCAGTCTCCAACCTCTGCTCTCTGTAACTGTCATTGTGTACCGCAGTCTCCAAACTCTGCTCTCTGCCATGGTCCTTCTGCACCCCATTCTCCAACCTCTGTTGTCTGTAAGAGTCCTTCAGCATCTCAGTCTCCAACCTCTTCTTTCAACAAAAATTCTTGTGCACCCCAGTCTCCAGCATCTGCTCTCTGAAAAAGTCCTTCTGCACCCGAGTCTCCAAAATCTGCTCTCTGCAACAGTCCTTCTATACTGCAATCTCCAACCTCTGCTCTCTGTAACAGTCCTTCTGCACCCCAGTCTCCACCTTCTGCTTTCTTTATCAGTTCTTCTGCACCCCAGTTTCCAACCTCTGCACTCTAAAAAGTCCTTCTCCACCCCAGTATTCAACTTCTGCTCTCTGTAACAGTCCTCCTGTAGTGCAGTCTCCAAAATCTGCTCTCTGTAATGGTCCTTCTGCACCCCAGTTTCTAACCTTTGCTTTCTGAATCAGTCCTTCTACACCCCAGTCTCCAACTTCTGCTCTCTGTAACGGTCCTTCTGCACCTAAGTCTCCAAACTCTGCTGTCTTCAACAGTCCTCCTGCATCCAAGTCTCAAACCTCTGATCCCTGCAACAGTCCTTCTGCACCTCAGTCTCAAACATTTGCTCTTTTTAAGATTCTTCTGCAACCCAGTCTCCAAACTCTACTCACTGTAACAGTCCTTCAGCACCCCTTCTCCAAACTCTGTTCTCTGTAACAGTCCTTCTGCACACCAGTCTCAATACTCTGCTCTCTACAACGATCCTTCCCCACCGCAGTTTCCATCCTCTGCTCTCTGCAACAGTCCTTCTTCACAAAAGTCTCCAACCTCTGCTCTCTGTAACAGTTCTCCAGTAGTGCAGTATCCAAAATCTCCTCTCTCTAACTGTGTTTCTGCCCCCCCATTCTCCAAACTCTGTTCTCTGCAAAAGTCCTTCGACACCCCAGTCTCCAACATCTCCGCTCTGCAACAGTCCTTCTGAACCTTAGTCTGAAAATTCTGTTCTCTGAAACGATCCTTCTGCACCCCAGTGTCCAACCTCTGATCTCTGTAACAGGCCTTTTGCACCCCATTCTCCAACCTTTGCTCTCTGTAACAGTGCTTCTGCACCTCAGTCTACAAACTCTGCTCTCTGCAACAGTCCTTCTGCACCCCAGTCTCCAAACTCTGCTTACTGTATCAGTAAATCTACACCACAATTTCCAACCTCTGCTCTCTGTAACAGTCTTTCTGCACCTCAGTCTACAAACTCTGCTCTCTGCAACAGTCCTTCTGCATCCCAGTCTCCAACATCTGCTCTCTGCCACAGTCCTTCTGCACCAAATCTCCAACCTCTGCCTCTGTAAAATCCTACTGTAACCCAGTGTCCACCCTCTTCTCTCTACAACAGTCCCTATGCATCCCAGTCTCCAACCTCTGCTCTATGTAACAATCCTTCTGCACCATAGTGTCCAACCTCTTTTCTCTGCAACGGTCCTTCTGCACCTCAGTCTCAAAAAACTACTCTGGGAAAAAGTACTTCTGAACACCGTCTCCATACTCTGCTCTCTGTAACAGGCCTTCTGCACCCTGTCCCCCAACTCTGTTCTTTATAAAAATCCTTCTGCACCCCAGTCTCAAAATTTTGCTCTCTACAACGATCCTTCTACACCCCAGTCTCCAACATCTACTCTATGCAACAGTCCTTCTGCACCGCAGTTTTCAACATGTGCTCTCTGCAAAAGTCCTTCTGCACCTCAGTCTGAAAACTCTGTTCTCTACAAGGATCCTTTTGCACTCCAGTCTCCAACCTCTGCTCTCTGTAACAGTCCTGCTGCACCTCACTCTACAACTTCTGCTCTCAGTAAGATCCTTGTGCAACTTTGTCTAAAAACGCTGCTCTGTGTAGGAGTTCTTCTGCACCTCAGTCTGAAAACTCTGTTCTCAACAAGGATCCTTCTGCACCCCAGTCTCCAATCTTTGCTCTCTGCAACAGTCCTTTTGCACCTCAGTCTCCAAACTCAGCTCTCTGCAACAATCCATCTGTACCTCAGTTTCGAAAGTCTACTCTTTGTAACAGTGCTTCTGCAACCCAGTCTCAAATTTCTGCTATCTGCAACGATCCTTCTGCACACCAGTCTCCAACTTCTGCTCTCTGCAACAGTCTTTCTGCACCCCAGTATCCAACCTCTGCTCTCTGCAACAGTCTTTCTGCACCTGAGTCTAAAAACTCTGTTCTCTGCAACGATCCTTCTGCACCCCAGTCTCCAAAATTTGCTCTCTGTAATAGTCCTGTTGCACCTCAGTCTCGAACCTCTGCTCTCTGTAAGATCCTTCTGCAATCCTGTCTCCAAACTCTGCTCTCTGTAACAACGTTCTGCACCCCAGTCTCCAACCTCTGCTCTCTGCAACAGTCCTTCTAATCCCCAGTCTCCAAATTCTGCTCTCTGCCACAGTCCTAATGCACCCCAGGGTCCAAATTCTTTTCTCTGTAACAATCCTTCTTCACCTCAGTTTCCAAACTCTGATCTCTGCAATAGTCCTTCTTCACCACAGTCTCCAAACTCTGCTCTCTGTAGCAATCTTTCTGAACCTCAGTCTCCAAACTCTGCTGTCTACAACAATCTTTTTGCACCCCAGTCTCTAATCTCTGCTCTCTGCAAAAGTCGTTCTGAACCCCAGTCTCCAAAATCTTCTCCCTGCAACAGTTCTTCTGCACCTCAGTCTGACAACTCTGCTCTCTGCAACGAATCTTGTGCACTCCAGTCTTTAAACTCTACATTCTGTAACAGTCTTTCTGCACCTCAGTCTCCAACCTCTGCTCTCTGTAAGATCCCTCTGAAGCCCAGTTTCACAACTATGCTCTCTGTAATATTCCTTCTGCTCCCCAGTCTCCAATATCTTCTCTCGGTAACTGTCCTTCTGCTCCGCAGTCTCCATCCTCTGCTCCCTGTAACACTCCTTCTTTACCGTAGTCTTCAAGCTCTGCTCTCTGTAACAGTCCTTCTGTCCCGCAGTCTCTAAACTCTGCTCTGTGTAAGAGTCCTTCTTCACTCCAGTCTCCAACCTCTGCTGTCTGTAACAATACTTCTGCACCCCAGTCTCCAACCTCTACTCTCTGCAATGATTCTTATGCACCCCATTCTCCAAACTCTGCTCTCTGCAAAAGGCTTTCTGCACCCCAGTCTCCAACATCTGCTCTCTGCAACAGTCATTCTGAACCTCATTCTGAAAACTCTGCTCTCTGCAACAATCTTTGTGCACCCTAGTCTCCAAAATCTCCTTTCTGTAACAGTCCGTCTGCACCCCAGCTTCCAACCTCTGCTATCTGTAAGATCATTCTGCACCTCAGTTTCCAAATCTCTCTCTGTAACATTCTTCTTGCTCCACAGTCTGCAACCTCTGCTCTCTGTATAAGTCCTTTGGCTCCCCAGTCTCCAAACTCTGCTCTCTGTAACAGGCCTTCTGCACCCCAGTCTCCAACCTCTTCTCTCTGCAACGATTCTTATCCACCCCAGTCTCCAGAATCAGCTCTCTGCAACAGTCCTTTTGCACCCCAGTCTCAAAACTCTGCTCTCTGTAAGATCCATCTGAACCCCAATCTCTAAACTCTGCTCTCTGTAACAGTCCTTCTGCACCCCAGTCTTCAAACACTGATCTCTGTAAAAGTACTTCTGTATCTCAGTCTCCAACCTCTTCTCTGTGTAACAGTCCTTATGCACCACAGTCTCTAAAATCTGCTCTCTGCCACAGTCCTTCTGCACCCCAGTCTCCAAAGTCTGCTCTCTGGAACAGGCCTTCTGCACCCCAGTCTCAAAACTCTGCTCTTTTCAACGATCCTTCTGGACCCCAGTCTCCAACGTCTGCTCTCTGCAACAGTCCCTCTGCAACAGTCTCCAACTTCTTCTCTTTTTAAGCTTCTTCTGCACTCTAGTTTCCAAACTCTGCTCTCTGTAACATTCCTACTCCATCGGAGTCTCAAACCTCTGTCTACTGCAACAGTTCGTCTGTTCCCCAGTCTCTGAGATCTGCTCTCTGTAACAGTCCTTCTGTACCGCAGTCTGCAACGTCTGCTCTTTGTAACGGTCCTTCTACACCCCAGTCTCCAACCTCTGCTTTCTGTATCAGTCTTTCAGAACCCCAGTTTCCAATCTCTGTTCTCTGTATCCATCCTTCTGCACCTCAGTCTCCAACCTGTGCTCTATGTAAGAGTCGTTCTGCACCCAAGTCTCCAACCTCTTCTCTCAGTAACAGTCTTATACCGCAGTCTCCAAACTCTGCTCTCTGTAACGGTCCTTCTGCTTCCCAATTTCCAAACTCTGCTTCCTATAACAGTCCTTCTGCACCTGAGTCTCCAAACTCTTCTGTCTGTAACCGTCATTCTACACCTCAGACTCCAAACTCTGCTCTCTGTAATAGTCCTTCTGTACCTCAGTCCCCAACCACTGCTCTCTGTAAGATCCTTCAGCAACCCAGTCTCCAAACTCTGCTCCCTACAACAGTCCTTCTGCACCCGAGTTTCCAACCTCTCCTCTCTGTAATAGGCCTTCTGCACGCCAGTCTCCAAACTCTGCTCTCTGAAGCAGGCCTTCTTCACACCAGTCTCTAACCTCTGCTCTCTGCAACGATACTACTGACCCCAAGTCTCCAACCTCTGCTCTCTGCAATGATCCTACTGCACCCCAGTCTCCAATCTCTCATCTCGGCAACAGTCGTTCTGTACCTCAGTCTCCAACTTCTGCTCTCTGTAAGATCTTTCTGCACCCCGGTCTCCAAAATCTGCTTCTTGCAATGATCCTTCTGAACCCCAGTCTTCAAACTCTGCTCTATGTAACAGGACTTCTGCACCTCAGTCTCCAACCTCTGCTCTCTGAAACAGTCCTTCTGTACCCCAGTCTCCAAACTCTGCGCTCTGCAACAGTCCTTCTGTACTTCAGTTTCCAACCTCTGCTCTCTGTAATGGTCTTTAAGCACCCCAGACTCCAACCTCTGCTCCCTGCAAAAGTCCTTCTGCACCCAGTCTTCAACCTCTGCTCTCTGCAACAGTCCTTCTGCACGACAGTCTCCAACCTCTGCTCTCTGTAAGATCTTTCTGCACTCCAGTTTACAAAATCTGCTCTGTCAAACATTTCTTCTCCATCGCAGTCTCCAACCTCTGCTTTCTGCGAGGGTGCAGCACCCCAGTCTCCAACCTCCGTCCTCTGTAACAGTTCATCTGAACCCCAGTATCCAACCACTGCTCTCTGTTACATTCCTTCTGTAGCGCAGTCTCAAACCTCCGCTCTCTGGAACTGTCCTTCTGCACCCCATTCTCCAAAATCTGCTCTCAGTATCAGTCTTTCTGTACCCCAGTCTGAAATCTCTGCTCTCTGTATCTATCCTTCTGCACCTCAGTCTTGAACCTGTGCTGTCTGTAAACATTCCATCTACACCCCAGTCTCCAACCTCTGCTTTCTGTAAGAGTTTTTCTATACCACAGTCTCCAAACTCTGGTCTCTGTAACGGTCCTTTTGCACCTTAATTTCCAACCTCTGTTTCTGTAACAGTCCTTCTGCACCTCAGTCTCCAAACTCTGCTCTCTGCAATGATCCTAATGCATCCTAGTCTCCAACCTCTGATCTCTGCAAGAGTCCTTCTGCACCTCAGTCTGAAACCTCTATTCTCTGTATGATCCTTCTGCACCACAGTCTCCAACCACTGCTCTCTGTAACAGTCCACCTGAACGTCAGTCTCAAACCTCTGCTCTCTGTAAGATACTTCAGCAACCCAGTATCCAAACTGTGCTCTCTAAAGCAGTCTTTCTGCAACCCAGTCTCCAAACTCTCCTCTCTCTTACAGGCCTTCTGCACGCCAGTGTAAAAACTCTACTCTCTGTAGCATGCCTTCTGCACCACAGTCTCCAACCTCTGCTCTCTGCAACGATCCTTCTGCACCCCAGTCTCCAAACTCTGCTTTCTGCAATGATCCTAATGCACCCTAGTCTCCAACCTCTGATCTCTGCAAGAGTCCTTCTGCACCTCAGTATCCAAATTCTGCTCTCTGTAATATCCTTTTGCACCCCTGTATCAAAACTCTGCACTCTTTAATAGTCCTTCTGCACCTGAATTTCCAACCTCTGCTCTCTGTAACAGAACTTCCGTATCTCATTGTCCAACATTTGCTCTCTGCAACAATCCTTCTGCACCCCAGTCTCTAACCTCTGCTCTCTATAACAGTCCTTCTGCAACCTAGTTACAAATATCTGATCTCTACAATAGTCCTTCTGCACCCCAGTCTCCAACATCTGCTCTCTACAACGGTTCTACTGCACCTCAGTCTGAAAACTCTGCTCTCTGCAACGACCCTTCTGCAATCCAGTCTCCTACATCTGCTCTCTCTAACAGTCCTTCTGCAACTCAGTCTCCAAACTGTGCTCTCTGTAAGATCCTTCTGAAACCCAGTCTTTAAACTCTGCTCTTTGTAACAGGCCTCCTCCACCCAAGTCTCCAACCTCTTCTCTCTGCAAGGATTCTTCTCCACCCGAGTCTCCAACATCTGCTCTCTGCAACAGTCATTTTGCACCCCAGTCTCCAAACTTTGCTCTCTGTAAGATCCATCTGAACGCCAGTCTCCAACCTCTGCTCTCTGTAACAGTCTTTCTGCACCCCAGACTCCTAATTCTGCTATCAGTAACAGTCCTTTTGATCCTCAGTCTCCAAACTCTGCTCTGTGTAACAGTCCTTCTACACCCCAGTATCTAAAATCTGCTCTCTGCAACAGTCTTTCTGCACCCCAGTCTCCATCATCTGCTCTCTGCAACAGTCCGTCTTCACCCCATTCTCCAAACTCTTCTCTCTGCAGCGATTTTTCTGGACCTTTGTCTCCAATGTCTGTTCTCTGCAACAGTCTTTCTGCATCACAGTCTCCAACCTCTCTTTCTGTAAGATACTTCTGCACTCCAGTTTCCAAACTCTGCTCTCTGTAACATTATTTCTTAACCCCAGTCTCATACCACGATCCTCTGCAAATCTCCTTCTGCTCCCCAGTCTCCGAGATCTGATCTCTGTAACAGTCCTTCTGTACTGCAATCTCCAACCTTTGCTCTTTGTAATGGTCTCTCTACACCCCAGTCTCCAAACTCTGCTTTCTGTATCAGTCTGTCTGAACCCCAGTCACCAACCTCTGTTCTCTGTATCTATCCTTCTGCACCTCAGTCTCCAACCTGTCCTCTATCTAAGAGTCCTTCTGCACCCCGGTCTCCAACCTCTTTTCTCGGTAACAGTCCTATACCACAGTCTCCAACCTCTGCTCTCTGTAACGGTCTTTCTGCACAACAATTTCCAAACTCTGCTCTCTGTAAAAGTCGTTCTTATACTCAGTCTCCAACCTCTGCTCTCTGTAAAAATCCTTATGCACCTCAGTCTCCAAACACTGCTCTCCGTAAAAGTCCACCTACACCTCAGTCTTCAACCTCTGCTCTTTGTAAGATCCTTTAGCAACCCAGTCTCCAAATACTGCTCTCTATAACAGTTCTTCTGAATCCCAGTCTCCAACTTCTGCTCTATCTAAGTGTCCTTCTGCACCACAGTCTCCAACCTCTTTTCTCCGTAACAGTCCTATACCACAGTCTCCAACCTCTGCTCTCTGTAACGGTCCTTCTGCACAACAATTTCCTAACTCTTCTCTCTGTAAAAGTCGTTCTTATACTCAGTCTCCAACCTCTGCTCTCTGCAAAAATCCTTCTGCACCTCAGACTCCAAACACTGCTCTCCGTAAAAGTCCACCTACACCTCAGTCTTCAACCTCTGCTCTTTGTAAGATCCTTCAGCAACCCAGTCTCCAAATACTGCTCTCTATAACAGTTGTTCTGCATCCCAGTCTCCAACTTCTGCTCTATCTAAGTGTCATTCTGCACCACAGTCTCCAACCTCTTTTCTCGGTAACAGTCCAATACCGCAGTCTCCAACTTCTGCTCTATCTAAGTGTCATTCTGCACCACAGTCTCCAACCTCTTTTCTCGGTAACAGTCCAATACCGCAGTCTCCAACCTCTGCTCTCTGTAACGGTCCTTCTGCACCCCAATTTCCAAACTCTGCTCTCTGTAAAAGTCGTTCTTAAACTCAGTCTCCAATCTCTGCTCTCTGCAACAGTCCTTTTGCACCCCAGTCTCCAATCTCTGCTCTCTGTAAGATCCATCTGAACCCCAGTCTCCAACCTCTGCTCTCTGTAATAGTCCTTCTGCACCCCAGTCTCCATCTCTGATCTCTGTAACAGTCCTTCTGCACCTCAGTCTTCAACCTCTACTCTATTTAATAGTCCTTCTGCACCCCAGACTCTAAAATCTGCTGTCTGCTACAGTTTTTCTGCACGCCAGTCTCCAACATCTTCTCTTTGCAGCAGTCCTTCTGCACCCCAGAATCCAAACTCTGCTCTTTGCAACGATCCTTCTGGAACCCTGTCTCCAACCTCTTCTCTCTGAAACAGTACTTCTGCACCACAGTCTACAACCTCTGTTCTTTTTAAGATCCTTCTGCACTCCAGTTTCCAAACTCTTCTCTCTGTAACATTCCTTCTCCACCCCAGTCTCCAACCTCTGTCCTCTGCAACAATTTTTTGCTCCCAGACTCAGAGATATGCTCAAAGTAACAGTCCTTCTGCACCTGAGTCTTCCAACTCTGCTCTCTGTAAGATACTTCTGCAACCCAGTTTTTAAACTCTGCACTCTGTAACAGTCCTTTAGAACCCCAGTCTCCAAACTCTGTTCTCTGTTAGATCCATATAAACCCCAGTCTCCAACCTCTGCTCTCTGTAAGGGTACTTCTGCCCCGCGTATCCAACTTCTGCTCTCTGTAACAGTCCTTCTGCACCTCACTATCCAAGTTGTGCTTTTAGTAACAGTCCTTCTGAACCCCAGTTTCTAAAATCTGCTCACTGCAACAGTCCTTCTGCACCCCCTCTCCAACATCTGCTCTCTGCAACAGTCCGTCTGAATCCCAGTCTCCAAACTCTGCTCTCTGCAACGATCCTTCTGGACCCCAGTCTCCAACGTCTGCGCTCTGCAACAGTCCTTCTGCACCACAGTCTCCAACCTCTTCTCTCTGTAAGATCCTTCTGTACTTCAGTTTCAAAACTCTGCTCTCTGTAACATTCCTTCTCCACCACAGTCTACAACCTCTGTCCTCAGCAACAGTCCTCTGCTCTCAAGACACCGAAATCTGCTCTCTGTAACAGTCCTTCTGTACCGCAGTCTCCAACATCAGCTCATTCTAACGCTCCTTCTACATCCCAGTTTCCAACCTCTGCTTTCTGTAACAGTCTGTCTGAACCCCAGTCTCCAACATCTGTTCTCTGTATCTATCCTTCTGCACCTCAGTCTCCAACCTCTGTTCTTTGTAAGAGTCCTTCTGCACCCCAGTCTTCAACCTCTGCTCTCGGTAACAATCCTATACCACAGTCTCCAAACTCTGCTCTCTGTAACGGTCCTTCTGCACCCCAATTTCCAAACTCTGCTTCCTGTAACAGTCCTTCTGCACCTTAGTCTCAAAACTCTCCTCTTTGTAAAAGTCCTTCTACACCTCA